>NC_057813.1:45053305-45070190 GCF_018294505.1 Triticum aestivum
GCTGATCTCTTTCGGCTTTGAGAAGAAGGAGGGAGCAGCGGAGATTCTCGAGGACAAAGCAACAGATGGCGAAGTGGGGAAACTGCCCCCGTTTCCCCTGCTTATAAAGAGGGAGGGGCGGACGTTTCGCCCCTCCGAATAAAGAACCCCCCACGATCTCTCCCACGATGCCGCATTCAGCGCGTGCCGTTGGCGGAGAGTGCGGTGGGTACAGAGCAAGATTTGGCGTTACTCGGGCCGCGCTTGCCCGTGCCCTGTTTTGGGCCTGGCCCAACAGCGCTCTGCACCGTGTGTGGCCCAGGCCCGGGGGCTCCTGTCGGTGTACTAGAATAGGGGTACCCTAGTACCCCAAACTTGTGCACGGGCCGTAGCAGCGCCCCGCGGCAAGGGCTTGCCGGGTGACCGCCAAGATAGTCCGTGGCTCCTTTGGAGCCATTCAAGAACCAAGTGTTCAAGTCAAGAAGACAAGACCCCGGCAAGAGGAGCTTGCCGGGAAGGCCAACCGAGGCATTCCAAGGAACTTGCCGCGACGCGCCACGCGTCCCGGCAAGGCCCGGCGAGCGACAAGCTTCCGGGTGCGACAAGACCACGACCGCGGCAAGACGCTTGCCGGGGCAAGCGGCCACTCTGCTACCACGCTCCAGCACATCCACCAACGTATCATCCTGGGGGCTTCTCCAGGCACGCGTGGCGGAAGGCTGTGCAGCCAGCGGTAAGCGGTGGCATGCGACGCTGACAAGATTGCCATCGTGGCGGACGGTGGCGCCTCTAACGGTCCTTTTCTGCACTGTTTAGGCGACACAGACGGGCATTTAATGCCCTTGTCCCCTGCCGTCAGGGTTAGGTAGAGTACACTGTACAAGCAACTGTACCAACTACCTCTCTTTTTACATTTGTACCCTTCTCTGCGTTGCCACCTGTCGGTGACCCCTTGCGCGTATAAAAGGAGGCCCATGCACAACGTAGAGGGGGTTCAGAACTTTCGGTTCAGTTCGACTAGCTCAGAAGGCTCGAATCATTTCGAAGCCAGCAAAACACTTAGCTCTCTGGAGCAAGAACATAATAGAATCAGACAAGCAGCAGTAGGAGTGTTATCTCTCCGGAGAGCTCCGAAGCTGGGTAAACTGCTTGTGTGCTCCGCCTCGATCCGCTCTTCGTGCGACCTCCGCCCCCCCGCCGAACCGAAAGGGGCTCCGGTCCCATAGGTGTTCGTGGGTCAGTTTCCCCCGACACAGTTGGATAGCGATTTGACCTACGAGGAGAAACCAGTGAAGATTCTCGAGTTTGCCAGCCGAATCATACGCAACAAGGTTATCAAGTTCTGCAAAGTTCAGTGGAGCCACCATACCGAGGATGAAGCCACCTGGGAGCGAGAGGAAGACCTACTGAAGGACCACCCGCACCTATTTTCTAGCCAACCCGAATCTCAAGGGCGAGATTCATCTTAAGGGCGGTAGGTTTGTAACATCCCAAATTTTCAATTTGGAATGTTATACATTAGATCATCATTGCTTATCATATTTTATTGCTTTTTGGTTGATCCTAAAAATTCTAAGCACCTCAAGGACCCACGGAGAGAGCTGGGGATTTCGTTATTTTCATATTTGAGTTTTTCTCAAATTTTGAAAAGAGGATCATTGGTTTTAATTATTTTTCTGTTCTAATATTTCTAAATATGAAAATAAAAGACAGGGGATAAAATGACTTCTCCAAAATATAAATATTGGAGGGAAAATATTAAAATCAAATAAGAATTTTATTCGGAGTTTTATTGCTATTTTATTTGAATTAGGAAAAAAATGCGTTTTTTCAAAATTTCATTAGAGGCCCAAATAAATGTTCACTTTGTCCGCAATATTATTAGAGGATCATGAAAATTTACTTCAGGATTTTTGGCCTTGTTTAGTATTTGTTTTACTAGTTTTCCTCCGTCAGGATTTATTTTAAAAAAATTGAACCGACTTACCGGGCCGTGTCCGACCTGGACACTGCAACCAGCCGGCCTTATAAGCCGGGGGCCCGAGCCCGCTACCCCGCTAGCCCCGCCCCACCAAAACCCTATCCCCGCGCAGCCGCCGCTACTGCCTCCCCGCTGCCCCGCCGCCAGAGCCGCCCGCCGCCGCCGCCGAGGTAGCCGCCGCTGCCGTCGTACGATTTTTCTCGGGAAACCGTCGTTTTTTCTGAAACCCTAGATTTTTTTTCTAGATTC
This sequence comes from Triticum aestivum, assembly GCF_018294505.1. Lineage (NCBI taxonomy): Eukaryota > Viridiplantae > Streptophyta > Magnoliopsida > Poales > Poaceae > Triticum > Triticum aestivum. The sequence goes on from NC_057813.1 coordinate 45,055,515, forward strand.
GGTTCGGTTTTTTTTGGTTTAGTTAAATAGTGGACGTTCGTCCGTACGTTCGTTTTAACGAATGTTGTTCGTCCGTTAGCCGCAGACAGCGAATGTCTGTTCGATAGCATGTTCGTCGCGTTTTATTTTCTAGGGTTTTTCCGCGATTATTTTAAATCGCGATTTCTGCCCTGATCTTCGTTTTAGTTTATCTTTTCGCTCATTTATCTGTTTTAGGGGATTCAAGCGCCTAGATCTTTGTCTCAAAGCCGTCTTTTCGCTCGTTTATCTGTTTGGTACTGTAAAATTTGATTTTAGTCCAGATTAGTAAATAGATCTTGTTTCTTCTGTAGTTTGAGTTTCGTTGCTCCGTTTGATTTGATTCTTTATGCAAATCGGAGTTCTTCAGTTGAACTTTCTGGTTAGATCTTCTTATTTGAGTCTTACCTGTTCTTCTAATTGAGTGCTTATATATGTGACTGTTTGTGCGATAGAGTTCCCGAAGTGCGAAGCGTGCTACTACGAGCCTCTAGGTTTTGCGGATCATCGGCAAGGCAAGTAACACTTTGATCATACCTCTTTACTACCCAGCTTTTATGCATTAGATCAACCCTCAAACATTGCATGGTTAGGATGTGTTATAACATGTGAGTTTTTGGGAAGTAGATGATGAGGTAGAACCTATTGCCCTTTTATTATCAAACCTTTGGGAGTTACTTCTATGTTATGCTTATATTGCTATGCTATGCTCATAGATGTGGATTGGGTGAGTGTATGCATGACAAATGTGAGTATTGTTAATTAATGGTTAACTTAAGGTGCCTACTTAAATACACATCTGGGTGGATTGGTTGAGGCACCGTGGAGTACCCAGTGGTTGTTAGGGCACCTAGAGAATCTAGTGTTGTCCTAGGATATCCCGGAGTACCCGTGTGATTATCCTACGGTTTGCCACCCAGGCTCAAAGGGATCATAAGATTATTCATGCTAGAAACTTCCGTGTGCAGCCACAAGCCAATATGGGCTCTGGCATAGTTGAGTAATTTGTGTCAGCTCTTGAAGTGGTAGACTAGCAGATGTAGTGGGTTGTAGGTGCTACTGTCTACCCAGAGTAGGGAGTTAATGCTTCAGAAAGGCTATATCTTGATCCTCCGATCATGGATGTGTTCGAGTCTTGTGGGGAAAAGGGCGCAAACCTCTGCAGAGTGTACAAACTAATCATGGTTAGCAGTGTCCCCGGTTATGGACATCTTGAGTATCTGGTTTTTTGGATTATCATGTTGATCTCATCACTCTAAATTAATTTGATTGGGCTAATGATGATGCTTAATTGGGATTGAGTTGTAGGAACCTTCTCAATGTTTAACAACCACCATGATAGTTAAACAAAATTTATTCCTTTGTTGTAGGGAAAAATTGGCTTTATGCAAAACTGTAACCATAGAGCTTTCCACCAGCCATATATGCATGTAGTAATAGCATTTATTCTCTGTGTTACACTGCCAGCATATTCCATGTGCTGACCCGTTTCGGGCTGCAACATTTCATGTTGCAAACTTTTAACGACGAGTAAGGTGCCATAGGTCGTTGTCGTTCACTCAGCTATGCTATTGGAGTTTAATGGAATCACTCTATCTTCTAAGCCTTCCGCAGTTATCTTATTTAGATGGCCTTAAGCCATATTATTGTAATAAGTTCTCTTTTGAGACATTCGATGTAATAAGTGTGTGATTGAAACTCTGTTATAAATCTTCAAGTATTGTGTGTGTCAGCATTACCGATCCAGGGATGACACTTATGCACAGAGACTAGACTGTTTGAGGTCTGGTCGCTACATTGATTTTAGTGGAGATGCACAAAATGATCTGATTTTGGTGTCCTCCATACACCTCTTTTTTGGCTACAGAGCTGGGTGAAACTAGTTGCCAAGCAATGAACAGTGTGCCAAGGAAATGGAGCCATGCCTACGAACAACATTGATCAATTATATATTTTTCTTTATTTGTACACCTTCTCACAACTTTGTCTTCAGTTGTGATGTGCGGATTGGCGTTGATCTGTGAACCATTGAGATGCATTAGCAGCCATGGTAGTTTCATTTGTATTTGATGGAATGTTGTAACGAGATAATCTTGAGGCAAGAGACATGAATCCTAAGTTGAAACTTTTTTTCCTGCGGGAAACAAAGTTTTCTGCCCTGATCTTTGTTTTATTTTCCAGGGTTTTTTCGCGATTATTTTCGTTCGCGATTTCTGCCCTGATCTTCGTTTTAGTTTATCTTTTCGCTCGTTTATCAGTTTCAGTTGATTCAAGCGCCTGGATCTTCGTCTCAAAGCCCTCTTTTTGTGTAACCAACTTGATCAAGATTTTGGTACTGTAAAATTTGATTTTAGTCCAGATTAGTAAACGAATCTTGTTTCTTTTGTAGTTTGAGTTTCGTTGCTCCGTTTGATTTGATTCTTTTTGCAAATCGGAGTTCTTCAGTTGAACTTTCTGGTTAGATCTTCTTATTTGAGTCTTACCCGTTCTTCTAGTTGAGTGCTTATGTATGTTACTGTTTGTTTGCAATAGAGTTCCCGTAGTGCGAAGCGTGCTACTACGAGTCTCAGGGTTTTGCGGATCATCAGCAAGGCAAGTAACACTTTGATCATACCTCTTTACTACCCAGTTTTTATGCATTAGATCAACCCTCAAACATTGCATGGTTAGTATGTGTTATAACATGTGGGTTTTTGGGAAGTAGATGATGAGGTAGAACCTATTGCCCTTTTATTATCAAACCTTTGGGAGTTACTTCTATGTTATGCCTAATTTGCTATTCTATGCTCGTAGATGTGGATGGGGTGAGTGTATCCATGACAGATGTGAGTATTGATAATTACTGGTTAAATTAAGGTGGCTACTTAAATACACATCTGGGTGGATTGGTTGAGGCACCCTGGAGTACCCAGTGGTTGTCAGGGCACCTGGAGAATCCAGTGTTGTCCTAGCATATCCCGGAGTACCCGTGTGATTATCCTATGGTTTGCCACCCAGGCTCAAAGGGATCATAAGATTATTCATGCTAGAAACTTCTGTGTGCATCCACAAGCCAATATGGGCTCTGGCATAGTTGAGTAAGTTGTGTGAGCTCTTGAAGCGGTAGACTAGCAGATGTAGTGGGTTGTAGGTGGTACTATCTACCCAGAGTAGGGAGTTAATGCTTCAGAAAGGCTATATCTTGATCCTCCGATCGTGGATGTGTTCGAGTCTTGTGGGGAAAAGTGCGCAAGGCTCTACAGAGGGTACAAAGTAATCATGGTTAGCAGTGTCCCCGGTTATGGACATCTTGAGTATATGGTTTTTCGGATTATCATGTTGATCTCATCACTCTGAATTAATTTGATCGGGCTTAATGATGATGCTTAATTGGGATTGAGTTGGAGGAACCTTCTCAATGTTTAACAACCACCACGATAGTTAAACGAAATTTATTACTTTGTTGTAGGGAAAAATTGGCTTTATGCAAAATTGTAACCATAGAGCTTTCCAGCAGCCATATATGCATGTAGTGATAGCATTTATTCTCTATGTTACATTGCCAGCATATTCCTTGTGCCGACCCATTCCGGGCTGCAACATTTCATGTTGCAAACTTTTAAGACGACGAGTAAGGTGCCATAGGTCGTTGTCGTTCACTCAGCTATGTCGTTGGAGTTTGATGGACTCACTCTATCTTCTAGGCCTTCCGCTGTTATTTTATTTAGATGGCCCTAAGACATATTATTGTAATAAGTTCTCTTTTGAGACATTCGATGTAATATGTGTGTGATTGAAACTCTGTTATAAATCCTCAAGTACTGTGCGTGTCAGCATTACCGCTCCAGGGATAATACTTATGCACAGTGACTAGACTGTTTGAGGTCTGGTCGATACATTGATTTTAGTGGAGCTGCACAAAATGATCTGATTGTGGTGTCATCCATACACCTCTTTTTTGGCAACAGAGCTGGGTCAAACTAGTTGCCAAGAAATGAACACTATGCCGAGGAAATGGAGCCATGCCTACGAACAACATCGATCGATTATATATTTTTTGTTTATTTGTACACCTTCTCACAACTTTGTCTTTAGTTGTGATGTGAAGATTGGTGCTGATCTGTGAACTATTGAGATGCATTAGCAGCCATGGTAGTTTCATTTGTATTTGATGGAGTGTTGTAACGAGATAATCTTGAGGCAAGAGACTTGAATCCTAAGTTGAAACATTTTTTCCTGTGGGAACCAAAGTTGAAACCTTCATAGCATCACAATACAATTTCACTAAAATTATGGTTACATATAAAGAAATCCTGAAGAATTGATAGCAATGCCAGAAACAATTCAACTTCGTTTCGCCGACATAAGGGACATCCTTCATCCGGCTCCACCTGCCATTCAACAATATTGAGTGCACAACTGCAAGGAAAGATTCACCCCGGTCGTTGCGCCATAGTAGTAATGACTAGTGAGCAGTCAAATCACAGAGCCCCACCTTTGCCATAGTAAGTTGCTCGGATGAAGCAACCATCATATATATGTTCCTTGAGTCTGCTGGTACTCCCATATTCCCAAAGTAATAAGTTGCTCGGGCGAAGCAACAATCACTTCACCTTTCCCATAGTAAGTACTAGTACCTCCTTTTTTACTCTAGAAACAACCACACGCAAATATGGGCGATAGAAGCACATCAATTGAATCAAAAATCGAAACCAACCAATGAACTACTACCAATGGTAAGCGTTTGCTAGTACCGTAGTATGTATCATGTACTCCGTCTGTCCATGTATATAGGGCTTAATGTGTTTTCCGAGACTAACTTTGGCCCTGTTTGGATTCATGGATTAGAGTTAGTTACAGCTAGTTGGGGCTCAAATAGCCCTAAAGTATCCAAACATGAGGGTTAAATTGGAGCAAGTTAGACTTGTTCGGTTCAACCGCCTCCTTAGGTGTTTGGAATGGAATTGGCCGGCATGAGGCAGTTCTATAGGTGGGCAGGCAGCTTCTAAGCAAAAGTTTCTCCTCGTGCTGCGAGCCACTGCGCACGCGTTGGCGAGGGAGAAGGCGTAGTAAGCAAGCTTCTTGTCATTCTGCGAGTTGACGGGACACATCAAAGTTATTTAGTACGTACTCTCTCCAAAAAAGGGCTGACCATGTCATGGCTACCATCCCGTGCTCCGTTGTTGAGTACGTGCACTATTCATGTTCCGTCGAGGAGAAAAAATATTACGTAGTAGGTGTAATCAAAGTGCATGACTCACTTATGCATTGCTTATCTGATTATCTCCATTTTCTTGCATGACACGTGCACCTTGATACTAGATGTCTCGCGTGTTGGCAAAAGGATGAACAAAGCTCATGTCAAAAAAAAGAGTGGAAGAACATAGTTTGCCGACGACCAAGAAGGAGCAAGGAACCTCGTGGTGGAGATTCTACACTCATAATATTTTATATTATTCAGCAATATAAAATCAACCAATCATCTCCAAATTGGACTGGAAGAGTATGAAACACGGCTCCCCAGTGTAGTTACATCATACTACATGGCTAACCCACGCTATCACCAGATTTCTTGGTTTCCCTGCGACACCTAGCTCTAGTAATCCAGCAGCCCGTATCGCTTCTCACTCCTCGTCTCTCTCAAAGTGCGGCGGGCTGGCGTTTTTGTCGTCTATTGAGGTTGGTTAACTCATCACATGTAAGCGACATGCTAAGAGCATTCTAAAAAAATATTGTACTCTATTGTTATGCCAAGAAGAGGAAGCGCTTTGACCGACGGACCAAACGAGACAAGCGTGTCGTGCCGTGAGTGGGTCTAGTTTCTCATTTTGAACTCGTTTTGAACACTTGGTTTTGACTATTGATAAGATTTTATATAAAGCCTAATGTATTCTTCGAGGATGCCTTTGACTATTGATAAGATTTTATATAATTTGAAAAGTATGTCATTCAAAGATCCTTTCACGTTCCGTTTTCAAAAAAAAGATCCTTTCACATACGAATTTGACTGTGTGCTTTGAGCAACTTGCATGTCCTATACTGCTCTTGTTTGGATACTCTAACTTAGTTATAGGTTAGACTAACTCATGACTAACCCTAAACTAATTGTAGCCAAAGAGGTTTTTGGGTGACAGGGTTAGATTGACACTAAATGCACTTGATGGAGAGATAAAAGTGATTTTTCAGTGGGCCCAATGAGAACTATCTCCAATTAGCACCTCTTGGGTGGGATAGTTTTTTTTGGTGGGTTTGGTGCAACTTGCTCCAATTTAACCCTCATGCTTGGATACTTTAGGGCTATTTGAGCCCCAACTAGCTCAAACTAACTCTAACCCATGGATCCAAACAGAGCCAAAGTTAGTCACGGAAAATGCTTTAAGACCTATATACATGGACAGATGGAGTACATGATACATACTAGCAAACGCTCACCAGTAGTAGTAGTTCATTGTTTGGTTTTTATTTTTGATTTAGTTGTTGTGCTGCTACCGTACAATATTGCAGGTGCTTGTTTATGGAATAAAAAAAAGGAGGTACCCCTACTTATGTTACTCCCACTACGCCTAGCCTAAGGCTAGTGGGTGACCTTGCACTTGGCTCTTCGCCTCTTCTGGAAGTTGATGGTTCTACGGTACTACTTCTGGCAAGCTGACACCAAATGAACTGCTGAACGTCCACCACTTGTAAGCAAAAGTTTATCCTCGTGTTGCGAGCGACCACGCACGCATTGGCGAGGGAGAAGGCGTAGTAATCAAGCTTCTCGTCGTTCTGCGAGTTGACGGGACACATCAAAGTTATTTAGTACGTACTCTCACAAAAAAGGGTTGACCATGTCATGGCTACCATCCCGTGCTCCGTCATTGAGTATGTGCACTACTCACGTGCCATCGAGGAGAAAAATTATTGCGTAGTAGGTGCCATCGAAGTGCACGACTCACTTACGCACAACTTATCTGATTATCTCCATTTTCTTGCATGACACGTGCACCTTGATGCTAGATGTCTCGCGTGTTGGCAAAAGGATGAACAAAGCTCACGTAAAAAAAGAGTTGAAGAACATAGATTCTCGACGACCTAGAAGGAGCAAGGAACCTCGCGGTGGAGTGTCTGCAAGGAACCTTGCGCGTTTTCCCCTTTTTTCGCCTGCCCACCTATAAACAAATAAAATAACATGAACTCTTTGCTAACCACTAGAGACGATACATCAAGATGCTAAGTTGAAGATGTTTTATAGTTTATATTGATAACTACGCAACAAGCCACGCATGTACAGGATGCATGTAGCCACGCATGTACACACGCCAACGCACTAATTCCATCCGATCCAACTCATGCACATACACGCACAGCAAGGAGCACACAAGGAATGTACACAACACGTGCATGCACACACACTCGGCCGCAGAATGCACGTGAATAAGACATGCATGCGCACACACTCGGCTGCATGGAGGCGTGCACCATCTGCAGCGATGTAAGGTTTGTCGTGCTACGGTGAAGCTCGCACACAACGGCGCCTACGCATCTCTTGCAGCACCTCTTTGACGTCGTTGCTCAACGACTAGTCGGAGACGAAGACGATCGCAACCTCGGCCTTAGAGGTAGCAGTGATGGAAAAACACGCACGATGCACGCACACGAGCACGTACGGAGTGCCCACGATGTGGTGCGTCCCCAGTCATCCCTACTCCTTCTGCACATGTTGTCTATCAAGGCAACTGCATGCCTAATGATGATGTGGGTGAGATCTTCTAGGACTCAGATGATGACGAGGAAAATTATGAGACTACCCATAGTGGGAGTAACGTAGGTAGTAACATCACACATAACTAGATAAAGTAGATGATGGGCCAAGAAATAAATGAAGAAAGAGAGGAAAGTAGTAACATCACACATATCAAGGCAAGATGTGTCTATAGCCTAATAAATGAAGTGTTGCATCTTAGCACACATATGTTACTATAGAGGTAGTAACATAGACTAGTAACATGAGCATGTTATTAGTCTATGTTACTACCCATTGTGGCTAGTCTGAGGGGGTGTCTCCAACAGTGTTCCTCGGCTCGCACCTCTTGCATAACGGTGGTCGAGCTTGGAGTCATTCATCTGGTACACGTGGCAACTCAGATCTGGGCACAAGGTGACGTACACCATCAAGGTCCACAGTCAAGGTGGTGCTAAGTGCTAAGTGCTTAGATGTGCTTAGATGAGGTGCTAAGTGCATTAAATGGCTTAGCAACTCAAGTCTCCAATGCATAGGTGCTTAGTTTGTTGTTGCTAAGCTTGCTTCATTTAATTAGCTATAGACTCAAAACTGTCTTTCCACCGTTTCTTCCTGTGGTCACCAAACTAGTCTCTCTCTTCTTAATTAACTTGCCACATCATATTTTATGCCTACGTGACAGGCTTAGCAGCTATACATGGTGGAGCACTTGGAGAGGCCAAGGATGGTCATAGTGGGGAGTAACTTATACTGTAACATATTACCATGTGCTACGTCTTGAGCTTGCATTGGTTTTCCTCGAAGAGGAGAGGGTGATGCAGCAATGTGTAGCGTAAGTATTTCCCTCAGTTTTGAGAACCAAGGTATCAATCCAGTAGGAGGCTCCTCAAAAGTCCCACACACCTACACAAACAAACTGAGAACTCGCAACCAACGCAATAAAGGGGTTGTCAATCCCTTCACGGCCACTTGCGAAAGTGAGATCTAATAAAGATAGTATGATAAGATATATATTTTTGGTATTTTCTAATATAGATGCAAAAAGTAAAGATGCAAATAAAGGTATATTGAAAGCAAATATGATAAGAGATAGACCCGGGGGCCATAGGTTTCACTAGAGGCTTCTCTCAATATAGCATAAGTATTACGATGGGTGGACAAATTACTATCGAGCAATTGATAGAAAAGCGCATAGTTATGAGATTATCTAGGCATGATCATGTATATAGGCATCACGTCCATAACAAGTAGACCGACTCATGCCTGCATCTACTACTATTACTCCACACATCCACCGCTATCCAGCATGCATCTAGAGTATTAAGTTCATAAGAACAGAGTAACACATTAAGCAAGATGACATGATGTAGAGGGATAAAAACATGCAATATGATATAAACCCCATCTTGTTATCCTCGATGGCAACAATACAATACGTGTCTTGCAACCCTTTCTGTCTATGGGTAAGAACACCGCAAGATTGAACCCAAAGCTAACCACTTCTCCCATGGCAAGAAAGACCAATCTAGTAGGCCAAACCAAACTGACAATTCGAAGAGACTTGCAAAGATAACTCAATCATACATAAAAGAATTCAGAGAAGATTCAAATATTATTCATAGATAAACTTGATCATAAACCCACAATTCATCGGATCTCGACAAACACACCGCAAAAAGAGTTTACATCGAATAGATCTCCACAAGAGAGGGGGAGAACATTGTATTGAGATGCAAAAAGAGAGAAGAAGCCATCTAGCTAATAACTATGGATCCGTAGGTCTATGGTAAACTACTCACAACTCATCGGAGGGGCAAGGATGTTGATGTAGAGACCCTCCGTGGTTGCTTTCCCCTCCGGCAGAGTGCCGACAAGGGCTCCAAGATGGGATCTCGTGGATACAGAAGGTTACGGTGGTGGAAATTGTGTTTCATGGTGCTCCTAGATGTTTTCAGGGTACGTAGGTATATATAGGAGGAAGAAGTACGTCGGTGGCCGCCCTTGGGGCCCACGAGACAGGGGGCGCGCCCTACAGGGGGCGCCCTCCTATCTCGTGGGGCCCTCAGAGGCTTCTTCACTTGCACTCCAAGCTTTCCGGATCAGATTTGTTCCAAAAATAACGCTCCCGAAGGTTTCATTCCGTTTGGACTCCGTTTGATATTCCTTTTCTTTGAAATACTGAAATAGGCAAAAAGATAGCAATATGGGTTGGGCCTCCGGTTAGTAGGTTAGTCCAAAAAATGATATAAATGTGTAAAATAAAGCCCATAAACATCCAAAAGGGGTAATATAATAGCATGGAACAATCAAAAGTTATAGATACGTTGGAGACGTATCACTATGTTACACTAAACATCTCTATAAACCGGAAAGGAGGGAGTAGTAACATAGACTAGTGTCATATGCATGAAACTACTAGTGAGTATGGGAGCACATGATATTTCCCCGTCCGGACCGATCCCAAGTTGGCTTCTCACCTTCTTGTCCCAACAAAAACCCCTCCCCCCTCCCGCGCGCGCTTCCCGCCCGGCACCAGCTGGGCCCGCTGCTCCACATTGATGGCAAGTTAGGGCGACGCGACCTCTCACTGCTTCCACCGTTGAAGCAGCGCGCCAACTGAGGGCACCGCCCGTTGCACGCACTACAAAAAAACACACATCCGTGACATTTTGGGCCAACGAAAAAAAAATGTCATACATATGACACTTCTATGACGATAATTGTGAGAAAAATCGGTATCATCATAGATGTGGTGGGCTCCTACTTCTATGACAAAAAATCATGACAGAAAATGGGCTTTTCATCCTGGGCGGGCCGGAGACGCAGCTGCATGACATTCTTTGGGCCGTCCATGACGGAAAAAAACATGGTAGAAGAGAGGGCGAGGAAAATTTCGGTGAGTTCCCGGTTACGGTGGGCGGTCGGGTGCCGAGAAATGCATGTTTCTCTCGAACACATACGCGCGTGTGTGCGATGTGTTGGCTCTAACTGAACCCGAGCGAGGCGTTGGGCTATAACTGAACCCGATCGATTGCACTGCATGCTACGCGTTACTGAACCCGAGCGATCGATCGATGGCTGTTAACTAAACTCGATCGAGCGATTCCTTCGCTACTGCTGCTAACTGAAGCCGATCGATGCTGCCTCTAGGATGAACAGTGAGCCTTGCGGGGGGGTTGGATGAACAGTGAGCGGTGGGGGTGGATGCAGGACCCCGTGGCGTTGCCTCTGGATGAACAGGACGACCCCGTGGAGGGCTGGATGAACAGTAGATGGTGGAGGGGTGCCCGTGGAGGGGTGGTTGAACAGTAACCAGTGGAGTAGCGCGCGGTGGAGGCTGGATGAATAGGAGCCGGTGGAGGCTGGAGGAGGTCGACGGTAGCCCGTGGAGGCTGGAGGAGGTCGACGGTGGAGATGAACAGTATCCCGTGGGGGCCCGTTTTGCGGCACGCCACACCCCTCCCGATGAACAGCACCCCCGTTTCGACCGTAGCGCTCCAACACAAGTCCGTTACATCCATTTTGCGGTACACCACACCCCTCCCGATCAACAGGACCCCTGTTTCGACCGTAGGAGGTCTGTTTCCTCCGTTTTGTGGTACGCCAGACCCCTCCCGATGAACAGGATCCCGTTTCAAAAGTGGCCGGTCGAACACAAGGCTGTTACCTCCATTCTGCGGTACTCCAGGCCTCGTTTCCATCGTCTATTCCGTCCAAGCTGGTTGGCTCCCACGCGTTCCGTTGCCTCCCGATGAACACGACGCATTTCATTGCCTCCCCATGCACATGACGCATTCCGTTGCATCCCCATGAACACGACAACGACACTATTTCTCCGTTCTGACCCAGACATGTACACGAGCCCTGGCCGTATGTATGCGCGAGTAGGCGTTCGAGACCCCGCCCGTATGTACACATACGTGGCCGTATTTTCTTTCTTGCACACTGGCCGTTGTACGTACGTGTACATGCTACGTGCACGCCTCTACTACGACACGTAAGAGCCTCTACTACGACACGTGCACGCCTATATATGTACGTACACATTCGCGACCAGAATGACAACGCTACGTATGCTTCAACCAGGTGGGTCCCAGCAGTCAGGGGGCGAATCGTTTTTTTTGCCCGGATGCACTTCCTTGCATGCGAAGGTGTAGCTGGTGGGTCCCAGCAGTTAGTGGGGAAATGTTTTTTCGCAAAATACGGTGGCCCATCCGGTGGGTCCCTGCTGTCAGGTGGAGGAATCATTATTTTCCGTGAATAAGGAGGCACTTCCTTGCTGCGGCCGTGGACCCAGCTGTCAGCCTCTCCACGTATAGTCCATGTCCGGTGGAAGTCGTTCCTTGACCATGTTGACCATGCTGCGCCAAGAGCACTAGGGTGGTGGACGACGGAAAGGCCTACACTACTAGGGAAAACCCTAGCAGTAGCGCGGGTATTTTCTATCAGTAGCGCGGGATGACGCGCTACTGATAAGGCGCTACAGCTAAAGCTTATCAGTAGCGTGCCTCAACCAACGCTACTGCTAAATCCACTTAGTAGTAGCGATTTCCTAGAGGGGCTCTACTGGTAATTAGTAGTAGCGCTTCTCCCTTCCCGCGCTATTACTATTATTTAGTATTTTATTTATTTTTTATTTCATGTTTTATTCATACACCTTTACACAAGTTTTCATACAACAGGAATTTAGAGATTGTTTTTACATCATAATGAGTTATTACATCACGGGGTGAAAGAACCTTGGACTAGTTTCAAGTGGATGTCCATCCACTTGAAACTAATCCGCGGTTCTTTCACCCAATGATCTAATAAATATCATCATCATATCATTAACAACTTATCATCATAATACATCATTGTCATATAACACCTCCTCAAGATCATCGTTTTCATCAATGACATCACATAGTAAATTGGTCACTAGTCGTAATCACAAGTACTCCTCACCATCAATTCTAACACATTGTACCACATAATAAACATATTGTACCTCATAGGACCTACTACATTCTCTTAGGACCTACTACATTCTCTAACGTAAAATAGCAAAAAACAAGATAGCCCCTGACTCTCCATTATGGAGAATGGAGATTATCCCGTCTCCAATTATTGCCTTTCACTTAATGTTACTTCCAAGAACCACCTTGCGAATGTCCAAACATTTTTTCCATTCTTTGATGAGCATGTGATCACCGGTTTTAGAAATCCATATGCACAGGTGAGCTCCCTAGATTGACCTGGTAGTATGTTCAGAACTCTAAGGCGACCATTCAGATACATCAGATGAGGCACACAATCCATCGGGATTTTCTGTTGAAAAACATAGTAATAACTCCGTAGTTAGCAATGATGTACTAGTTTTAGAAGTATGCAAAAGATGCACGGATGTTGTAATAGTAAAAAATCTTACCAGGGTATCTCCATAGAAGTTACCGTGGTTCAACACGTGCACTAGTGGCACGTATTCACCATAATTTGGAGGAGTTCGATAATAGGTATTGTAATCCTCAAGATAAGTACAATAAGCGATCATATGACTTTTCTCCTTATAAGTTAATTCGGAGCCATCAGTGTAGTGGGTTTAGTCTACCATCTTCCGCACATTCTTTGAAGAATCAAAATAAGGTTTCAATGGAAATAAGCTGTCACTATTTTGAAATAAACAATATAAATTAGTTAATAACTATGTTTGAGAAACTCACATTGCGGTAGAATCGGAAGTGTATCAACAAGGACCCAAATGTCCATATTGTTTTGCTCAATGTCAGGATCACCAAGATCCATGGTGACAATCATACCCTCATAAAAACCATACATTTTGCAAAGTGCTTCCCAATTTTGGCAACCAAAGTGGGTTATGCTCTGAGAATTGCACAAATTTACTTCAAAATCCATATCATGATGGGTCCTTAGGTGTATTTTCTTTGTTTCAAAATTTTCATGGTCTTTAAAACCCATCCTCTCCAAGACATAGCGTCTTGCATGGCATGGGATAAGCTAGTCGAATTGTAAAAGATGAAAATTAGATGTTGAAATAGTTGAAGTCATGCTTAATTACGAAAAAACACTTGACGTTGTTGCGTACCGTTTCAAGATCGAATGTCTTCTCGAGCTTAATGCTGAAGCGCCGATCTTCGTCCAGCTCAATGAACCTGTCACACATACCTCGATCGTCGTGGCACCAGCTGCACTCCCCTGGTAGATTGTCGTCATCCGAGTACGACATTTCCTACATTCATAATTCAAAGATTAAACTTATACCTATTATAGCACAAGTCATGCCAGAATTCACGGAAAAATCCGGCATGACCTTTGCTAAAAAAGGACATATCGAGCGCCTGAAATTTGCCGGAACGGAAATTAATCAACACTCTGGCAAAACATAGGCCACTCGGAGGTGTAACCTAAACATGACCGGCCACTTGGGCAACCACATATTCTATATGAGCAACACAAGATATACATGGAGATTTGGCAGGTCTCACCTCGAGGTCGGAGGGGGTCGGTGACGGGGACGATGACGGGGATGATGGAGGGGCTCCTTGATTTCTGCAAAAGCAAAAACCCTATAAGTTATCACTAATACATCTTGAATAATTGCTTAAACTAAAAAAAATAAAAAATATGACATGTTCAACTAGTTCTATTAATTCAACTAGTTATTACTAAATATAAACTTACTATAAATAGAAAAAACTAGTTCTTTCTAAAAATAAAGTAGTTCAACTAGTTGTATTAATTTACTTACTAAACTAGTTCAACTAAAACTAAACTAGTTCAACTAGTTTATTAATTTACTTACTAAAAATACATTAGTTCTATTAATTCAACTAGTTCAACAAGTTTATTAATTTACTTACTAAAAATACATTAGTTCTATTAATTCAACTAGTTCAACTAGTTTATTAATTTACTTACTAAACTAGTGACACTAAAACTAAACTAGTTCAACTAAA
>NC_057813.1:45070567-45120605 GCF_018294505.1 Triticum aestivum
TATATGAACCCTAAATTAACATCTACTACTACTAAAAAACATCTAGTACTAACTAATTAAGCAGAGAGAAAGGGGGTGGGTTGGGGTGGGGGGCTTACAGAGAGGGGAGAGATGGTGGTGGGGAGGTGCTCGGCGACGGAGAGGTAGGGGCAGCGAGGGTGGGCTCGGGATCGGGAGGCGGCGGTGTTGGGCGGGCTAGGGCGGCGGCAGTGAGGTCGAGAAAGGCGACGATGAGGTGAAGTGCGGCGGCGGGCGGTGGCGCTGAGGTTGAGGGCGGGTGGCAGCGGTGAGGGCAGGCTCAGGCGGCGGCGACAAAGGAGTAGGGGAAGGGGGGAATGGAGGACTTGGCCAAATTTTGAGCCGGCGGGTGGTTAATTCAGAAGTAGGAGTAGCACGTTCCAGAAAGCGCGCTACTGCTACGTTAGCTACAGCGCATTCTGGTATACACGCTACTGCTACTCCTTTCTCTTTTTTCCCTTTTTCATTTATTTTTCTTCACATTTTATTTTTTTCCTTTCACCTTATTCTATTTCTTTCATTATCAATTACCTTTCTATTTGCTTTCCATTTAATTTTATATCCTTTAGCAGTAGCGAGTTTAGAAGAAAACACGTTGCAACAAAGCCTGTAGCGGTAGCGCGGTTCTATATGGATCGCTACTACTGTGTGTAGCCTATCGGCTAAGCCGTGGGAATTATAGTGGTAGCGCTTGTTTCCGAACATGTGCTACTGCTAACATTTGAGCTATAGCGCGCTTTGCATGAACGCGCTACTACAAATTAGCAGCAGCGCCCTTTTTTAACCAACGCTACTGCTATACCTCTGTGTATAGGCTTTTCCCTAGTAGTGCTAGGAAGGGGACGACGGGAAGCCGGGGAAGACGTGGAAGTGGAAGCCCGCGCAGAGAGGAGTACGAGGGTTCACTGGTTCGGCTGCGGTGTGAGGCTGCCGTCGCCGCAGGGCCTGGCCAGCGGTGGGAATAGTAGGGGGCGGTGAGGCCTCCACGGCAGCACAGCTGGCCACGGGAGGCAGGAGCATGCAGCACGACCAGCGCTGCTTTGGGCGGCTGGAGCAAGAAGACCAGAGGTTGAAGAAGCACTACGGCCGTTGGATGGACATCGACGGTCACTGGAGATAGAATCATTTATATTGACTAAGTTGACAAAGCCCTTCGTCCCCATCAACTTAGTAGGCCCACAAGTCAGCCTCCCACCAAGGTCGGTCCCAGCTAGTAGGGGATATTCATTTTTTTGTGCGTAATAAGGAGGCACTTCCGGTGGGTCCGAGTTGACAGCGGGGGGAACGTTTTTTTCGCGAATTACAGTGGCTCGTCCGGTGGGTCCCAGCAGTCGGGGGCAAATGTTTTTTCACGAAATACTGATGGCCCGTCTGGTGGGTCCCTGCTGTCTGGTGGAGGAATAATTATTTTCCACGTAATAAGGAGGCACTTCCTTGCGGCTGCCGTGGACCCAGATTTCAGCCTCTCCACGTACAGTATTCTTCCGATGGAATTCGGTCGTTGACCACATTGACCACACCGCGCCGAGAGCACCACGGCGGTGGACGACGGCGAGGCCTAGGAAGGGGACGACGCAGAGCCGGGGAAGACGCGGCGGTGGATGCCCACGCGGACAGGAGTACGAGGGTTCACTGGTTCGGCTGTGATGTCGTCGCTGCAGAATAATGGGGGTGTGGGTCAGTGGAGTGGAGGGATAGCCTGGCAAGCGGTGGGAGTAGTATGGGGGCGGCGAGGCCACAGCGGCAGCACAGACGGCCACGGGAGGCAGGGGCAGGCGGCACGACCGGCGCTACTTTGGGCGGCTGGAGCAAGAAGACCAGAGGCTGAAGAAGCACTACGGCCGTTGGATGGACATCGTACGCTCAGTCAAGCAAGAATCGTGCATATTTACTAAGTTGACAAAGCCCTTCGTCCCCGTCAACTTAGAAGGCCCACTATACTAGGTCCCAGCTAGCAGGGGGAGTATTCATTTTTTTGTGCGTAATAAGGAGGCACTTCCTTACGTGTGAAGATATAGCTGGTGGGTCCGAGCTGTCAGCGGCGGTAACATTTTTTCGCGAAATACGGTGGCCCGTCCAGTGGGTCCCTGCTGTCAAGTGGAGCAATCATTATTTTCCGCGTAATAAGGAGGAACTTCATTGCTGCGGCCGTGGACCTAGCTGTCAGCCTCTCCATGTATAGTCCACGTCTGATGGAAGTCATTCCTTGACCATGTTGACCACGCCGCACCGAGAGCACCAGGGTGGTGGATGACGGCAAGGCCTAGGAAGGGGACGACAGGGAGCTGGGGAAGACACGGAAGTGGAAGCCCGCACGGAGAGGAGTACGAGGGTTCACTTGTTCGGCTGTGGTGTGAGGTTGCCGTTGCTGCAGGGCCTGGCCAGCGGTGGGAATAGTAGGGGCGGAGAGGCCTCTATGGCAGCACAGCCGACCACGGGAGGCCGGAGCATGCGGCACAACCGGCGCTGCTTTGGGCGGCTGGAGAAAGAAGACCAGAGGTTGAAGAAGCACTACGGCCTTTGGATGGACATCATACGGTCACTGGATCTAGAATCATTTATATTGACTAAGTTGACAAAGCCCTCTGTCCCCGTCAACTTAGTAGGCCCACAAGTCAGCCTCCCACGAAGGTGGGCCCCAGCTAAGGGGGTATTCATTTTTTTGTGCGTAATAAGGAGGCACTTCGGGTGGGTCCGAGCTGACAGTGGGGGGAACGTTTTTTCGTGAAATACGATGGCCCGTCCGGTGGGTCCCAGCAGTCAGGGGCAAACGTTTTTTTCGCGAAATACGGTGGCCCGTCCGGTGGGTCCCTGCTGTCAGGTGGAGGAATCATTATTTTCCGCGTAATAAGGAGGCACTTCCTTGCTGCGGCCGTGGACCTAGCTGTCAGCCTCTCCACGTATAGTCCATGTCTGATGGAAGTCATTCCTTAACCATGTTGAATACGCCGTGCCGAGAGCACCAGGGTGGTGCACGACGGCGAGGCCTAGGAAGGGGACGACGGGGAGCCGGGGAAGACGCGGAAGGGGAAGCCCGCACGGAGAGGAGTACGAGGGTTCACTGGTTCGGCTGCGGTGTGAGGCTGCCATCGCCGCAGGGCCTGGCCGGCGGTGGGAATAGTAGGGGCGGTGAGGCCTCCATGGCAGCACAGCCGACCATGGGAGGCAGGAGCATGCGGCACAACCGGCGCTGCTTTGGGCGGCTGGAGCAAGAAGACCAGAGGTTGAAGAAGCACTACGGCCTTTGGATGGACATCGTATGGTCACAGAAGCTAGAATCATTTATATTGACTAAGTTGACAAAGCCCTCCGTCCCCGTCAACTTAGTAGGCCCACAAGTCAGCCTCCCACCAAGGTCGGTCCCAGCTAGTAGGGGATATTCATTTTTTGTCTGTAATAAGGAGGCACTTCCGGTGGGTCCGAGCTGACAGCCGGGGGAACGTTTTTTTCGCGAAATACGGTGGCTCGTCCGGTGGGTCCCAGCAGTCAGGGGCAAATGTTTTTTTCACGAAATACTGATGGCCCGTCTGGTGGGTCCCTGCTGTCTAGTGGAGGAATAATTATTTTCCACGTAATAAGGAGGCACTTCCTTGCGGCTACCATGGACCCAGATGTTAGCCTCCCCACATACAGTATTCTTCCGATGGAATTCGGTCGTTGACCACATTGACCACGCCGCGCCGAGAGCACCACGGCGGTGGACGACGGCGAGGCCTAGGAAGGGGACGACACGGAGCCGGGGAAGACGCGACGGTGGATGCCCACGCGGACAGGAGTACGAGGGTTCACTGGTTCGGCTGCGATGTCGTCGCTGCAGAATAACGGGGGTGTGGGTGAGTGGAGTGGAGGGATAGCCTGGCAAGCGGTGGGAGTAGTATGGGGGCGGCGAGGCCATAGTGGCAACACAGACTGCCACGGGAGGCAGGAGCAGGCGGCACGACCGGCGCTACTTTGGGCGGCTGGAGCAAGAAGACCAGAGGTTGAAGAAGCACTACGGCCGTTGGATTGACATTGTACCGTCAGTCAAGCAAGAATCATGCATATTTACTAAGTTCACAAAGCCCTTCGTCCCCGTCAACTTAGTAGGCCCACTATACTGGGTCCCAGCTAGCAGGGGGAGTATTCATTTTTTTGTGCGTAATAAGGAGGCACTTCCTTGCGTGTGAAGATATAGCTGGTGGGTCCGAGCTGTCAGCGGCGGTAACGTTTTTTCGTGAAATACGGTGGCCCATCCGATGGGTCCCTGCTGTCAGGTGGAGGAATCATTATTTTCCGCATAATAAGGAGGAACTTCATTGCTGCGACCGTGGACCTAGCTGTCAGCCTCTCCACGTATAGTCCACATCTGATGGAAGTCATTCCTTGACCATGTTGGCCATGCCGCACCGAGAGCACCATGGTGGTGGACGACGGCAAGGCCTAGGAAAGGGACGACGGGGAGCTGGGGGAAGACGCGGAAGTGGAAGCCCACGCGGAGGGGAGTATGAGGGTTCACTTGTTCGGATGCGATGTGAGGTTGCCGTCGCTGCAGGGCCTGGCCAGTGGTGGGAATAGTAGGGGGCGGTGAGGCCTCTATGGCAGCACAGCCGACCACGGGAGGCAGGAGCATGCGGCACAACCGGCGCTGCTTTGGGCGGCTGGAGCAAGAAGACCAGAGGTTGAAGAAGCACTACGGCCTTTGCATGGACATCATACGGTCACTGGAGCTAGAATCATTTATATTGACTAAGTTGACAAAGCCCTTCGTCCCCGTCAACTTAGTAGGCCCACAAGTCAGCCTCCCACAAAGGTGGGCCCCAGCTAAGGGGGTATTCATTTTTTTGTGCGTAATAAGGAGGCACTTCGGGTGGGTCCGAGCTGACAGTGGGGGGAACGTTTTTTCGCGAAATACGGTGGCCCGTCCGGTGGGTCCCAGCAGTTAGGGGCAAATGTTTTTTTCGTGAAATACGGTGGCCCGTCCGGTGGGTCCCTGCTGTCAAGTGGAGGAATCATTATTTTCCGTGTAATAAGGAGGCACTTCCTTGCTGCGGCCGTGGACCTAGCTGTCAGCCTCTCCACGTATAGTCCATGTCTGATGGAAGTCATTCCTTAACCACGTTGAACACGCCATGCCGAGAGCACCAGGGTGGTGGACAACAGCGAGGCCTAGGAAGGGGACGACGGGGAGCCGGGGAAGACGCGGAAATGGAAGCCCGCACGGAGAGGAGTACGAGGGTTCACTGGTTCGGCTGCTGTGTGAGGCTGCCATCGCCGCAGGGTCTGGCCAGCGGTGGGAATAGTAGGGGGCGGTGAGGCCTCCACGCCAGCACGGCCGACCATGGGAGGCAGGAGCATGCGGCACAATCGGCGTTGCTTTGGGCGGCTGGAGCAAGAAGACCAGAGGTTGAAGAAGCACTACGGCCTTTGGATGGACATCGTACGATCATTGGAGCTAGAATCATTTATATTGACTAAGTTGACAAAGCCCTCCGTCCCCGTCAACTTAGTAGGCCCACAAGTCAGCCTCCCACCAAGGTGGGTCCCAGCTAGTAGGGGGTATTCATTTTTTTGTGCGTAATAAGGAGGCACTTTCGGTGGGTCCGAGCTGACAGTGGGGGGAATGTTTTTTCGCGAAATATGGTGGCCTGTCCGGTGGGTCCCAGCAGTTAGGGGCAAATGATTTTTTCTCGAAATACAGTGGCCCGTGCGGTGGGTCCCTGCTGTCAGGTGGAGGAATCATTATTTTCCGCGTAATAAGGAGGCACTTCCTTGCTGCGGCCGTGGACCCAGCCGTCAGCCTCTCCACGTACAATATTTTTCTAATGGAATTCGGTGGTTGACCACATTGACCATGCCGCGCCGAGAGCACCAGGGTGTTGGACGACGGCGAGGCCTAGGAAGGGGACGACGGGGAGCCGGGGAAGACGCAGAAGTGGAAGCCCGCACGGAGAGGAGTACAAGGGTTCACTGGTTCGGCTGCGGTGTGAGGCTGCCATCCCCGCAGGGCCTGGCCAACAGTGGGAATAGTAGGGGGCAGTGAGGCCTCCACGGAAGCACAGCCGACCACGGGAGGCAGGAGCATGCATCACAACCAGCGCTGCTTTGTGCGGCTGGAGCAAGAAGACCAGAGGTTGAAGAAGCACTACGGCCTTTGGATGGACATCGTACGGTCACTGGAGCTAGAATCATTTATATTGACTAAGTTGACAAAGCCCTCCGTCCCCGCCAACTTAGTAGGCCCAAGTGTCAGGCTCCCACCAAGGTGGGTCCCAACTAGTAGGGGGTATTCATTTTTTTGTGCGTAATAAGGAGGCACTTCTGGTGGGTGCGAGCTATCAGTGGGGGGAACATTTTTTTCGTGAAATACGGTGGCCCGTCCGGTGGGTCCCAATAGATAGGTGCAAACATTTTTTTCACGAAATACTGGTGGCCCGTCTGGTGGGTCCCTGCTGTCTGGTGGAGGAATAATTATTTTCCGCATAATAAGGAGGCACTTCCTTGCGGCTGCCGTGGACCCAGTTGTCAGCTTCTCCACGTACAGTATTCTTCCGGTGGAATTCACTCGTTGACCACATTGACCACGCCGTGCCGAGCACCACGGCGGTGGACGACAGCGGGGCCTAGGAAGGGGACGACGCGGAGTCTGGGAAGATGCGGCAGTGGATGCCCACACGGAATGGAGTACGAGGGTTCACTAGTTCGGCTATGATGTTGTTGCTGCAGAATAACAGGGGGTGTGAGTGAGTGGAGTGGTGGGATAGCCTGGCCAGCAGTGGGAGTAGTATGGGGGCAGTGAGGCCGCCGCGGCAGCACTGCTGGCTACGGGAGGCAGGAGCAGGCTGCATGACCGGCGCTGCTTTGGGCGGCTGGAGCAAGAAGACCAGAGGTTGAAGAAGCACTGCGGCCGTTGGATGGACATCGTACGGTCAGTTGAGCAAGAATCATGCATATTGACTAAGTTGACAAAGCCCTTCGTCCCTGTCAACTTAGTAGGCCCACTATACTGGGTCCTAGCTAGCAGGGGAGTATTCATTTTTTGTGCATAATAAGGAGGCACTTCCTTGCGTGCGAAGATATAGCTGGTGGGTCCGAGCTGTCAGCGGCGGTAACGTTTTTTTCGCGAAATACACAGGCCCTTTCGGTGGGTCCCTGATGTTAGGTGGAGGAATTATTATTTTGCGCGTAATAAGGAGGCATTTTCTTGCATGCGGCCATGGACCCAGCTGTCGGCCTCTCCATGTACAGTCCACTTCATATGCATGTCGGTCGTTGACCACGTTGACCACGCCACGCCGAGAGCACCAGGGCGATGGACGACGGCGAAGCCTAGGAAGGGAATGACACGGAGGCAGGTAAGACTCGGCAGTTGTTTCCCACATGGAGGGGAGTACGACTCTACGATGGTTTACTGGTTCGTCTGCCATCGCCGGAGAATAACAACTGGTGTGGGACTATGGGTGAGTAGAGGGATGGCTAGGCCAGTGATGGGAGTATGGTGGGGCCGTGAGGCCTGCGTTGCAGTACAGCCGGCCACGGGGAGGAGGGAGAAGGCAGTCCTGCCGGCGCTTGTTTGAGCGGCTAGAGCAGGAAGAGTAGAGATTGAAGAAGCACGACGGCCGTTGGATGGACATCCAACAGTCACTGCTTGTGCGTCAACCTTTTTTTGGGAAAGCCTCAAATCTATGGAAAACAGCATACAGGCCATCTGCCATTATTTCAAATAATTTACAGCCCAGTTGCTAATTCGTATGGGTTTTTTTGGAGCCCATATTCTTTCTGTTAGCATTACAGCCCATATTGTGGCCATGGTTAAAAAAATATACGAAATTTTGCATATGTCGGTGCGGTCTGAACTGTTTTTAATCCCGAAATTTCGAGTCACATTCAGACTGATTTTAAAAATAAATGTATATCAATATAAAATCCAATAAATTGTCCACGCATGAAAATGAATGCAATTTAAAATTTCGAAATAAAAAAAAGATATTTGAAACTAATTGTCGGTTTGATGTGTTTTAAAAATGTACAGCCCATTTCTCATTACTGATAGGCCATTTTCTCGGCCAGCCGAATGAAGCTCTCCTCGTCTTGAAATATTTGCAGCCCAACAAGCCTGATAAAGCGATTTACTTGAAAAATCACAAAAAAACTGGGCTAGCCATTTTCAGAAAGAAAAAAAACTACTGGGCTTGTCTGTGGTAAACATAAAATAAAAGGTTGTCTAGACAGGCCAGAGTGTCCCGCACAGCCCAGTTGACACCCTGCTTCCGTATCAAAAACAAATTAGATAAATGCCACTCCAATTATGGTGATTCATAAAAATTCCACTGCAATTTCCAAACATTGAAAAATGCCACTGCAATTTTTGCAAACTTTGAAAAACGCCACTACAGTTTGCAAACTTTGAAAACGCCACTCCGTACTACGAAAAATGCCACTAGAAATGGCATGAAATGGAATTTTTCAAAGTTTGGAAATTGCAGTGGCATTTCTCAGAAACACTAGATTTGGAGGGGCATTTATGAAATTAACCCAAAACAAAAATAACTGGGCGAGCTGCTGGGTCCCTACTGAACAGATTTCAATAAACTATAGCACTGGAAGGTTTCTATAAGAATTAACAATACAAAATGTAAAGGTAACAAGTTTCAGCATTGGTATACTAGTTGTGCATCAACATTAAACCAAATACAAAAGTCTGAAGGTAACTAGCATTATTAACGAATGACAGTATAAAAAATTGCAAACCATGTACATCCAAGGTAAATATCATTTCGAACTCGGGGGGACCTTAAAAATTGCTATCCCAATCTTGATAATTGATCAAATATAAAAACTTGGTCGAACGAATCAAGAGAACAGCCGGAGGAGGAGGTGCCCACTCTTGACCTTTCCTCTTGTGTTCATAATTGTTTGTGCAGTTTAACCAAAATAAAATGACATCAGCGCCTTGGCATTTTGGTGACACTGTACAAAAAACTTAACCTTATCTCATGAAAGTGAGGTATGTAATCTATAAGCATTAACAGTGCAAAAATCTGAAGTTAGTAACAAGTTTCATCGTTCGTATACTGGCTGTGCAACAGCATTAGAATGCCTTAGCTGAAAAATCTTTAATACATCCACAATCAACAGCTAACCCTGAAATAATCCGGTGACATTAAATGGCATTGCTTAAATTTATCGGTGGCATCAGACTGAGAGCGGCATTAGTTAAATGTGGCATCACTTTAGTAGTAGCATTGCTTGACTTGACTGCTGGCGTTATACTAACAGCAAAAAAAGTGGCAATAAGAGCATGGCAGGCCCATTCGGACAGTGGGCGCACCAGTACGATGTACCTCCACGGACGTAGAGTGGTGAGGGAGGTATGGTTGCCCAGAGCAACAAATATCGAGGCAGCATATGTGGATTACATCCCATTTTTGTTCTCTTTAGCCACCTTTTTCCTATGTGAGGACAAAAAACCGATCGACCTGGTCATTCTCTATTGCGTTGTCATGCCTTTCTACCCTCCTTCAACCAAGAGACACGAGACTCGTTCCTTAGCTACTGATTTTCCCCTTCTCAACCTAGATGCGGGTTCGATGCCTACACTGTTGGACAGTATATTCTGCCTTCCTTCACTTATTCAACCCGGACATGGATTAGTCTGCATGAAGTAGGGTTTCCTTTAATAGTGCAAATTATGGTTTTCATCTGTGTGGCCAGCCTAGCAGAGGATGGCAAATTGGGAAGATGGTGGAGTGGAAAAAGATCCATACGCAACGACATGGCAGATGGGGCAATAGAACAAGGTTATGGTTCGAAAAGAGGTAGCATACCTGAGGGGCGGCAGGAAGTGGCTTCGCTCGTGGTCGTCGTCCTCCACACACACTACGACAGCGAGCTTGGAGATGGAGGCCATCCCGCGCGGGCGCTAGGTCTGAGAGGACGGCCGTGTCATGAGTGTGTGACCTCGCTCGCCGATGACGAGTGCGTCAACACTGCACGTCCTTTTCTTCCCTGGCGGATCTTTGAGCACTAGTAAGGAGGGAGAGGGAGGCCGTCTTTTTTAGATTTGGAGAGAGGGTGGTAGTGTGAGAAGCAAGTGGGCAGCCCTTAGCAAGAAAGCGTTGAAGCTCCAGCCTATATATCTTTTTTATACTACTAGTACTGGAGGTGGAGTAGTGGTAGAGTAGTTTATATTTTCTCTGCGTACAGTACCAGTTAGTCATGCTTCAAAACTGAACGGCACGCCATTAAAAAAATAAAGGTCGATAACTAATGCGGCACCTCGGGCCAACGCGGCCAGATCGCATTTTGCACGAGAAATTACACACCATGTTTCATTGACATGTGGTCCCGTTCCAACATATCAGTGAGACAACGGCGAGTCCTTTTCCACTAGTAGTATTTCCGAACGGACGTGTAGGCCGGGGCGCCTCTTCGTGAACCGTGGCAAACTGGCAACCGTCCACCGACTCTTCACCTTTCCCTCTCGATTTGGAACTGCTGTCGCACGCTCTTTCTCTCCCTCCTCCATTTTCCTTCAGCCCTTCACCCTTTCTTCTGCCATTGTTCGATCGTCTTCTCCATGGAGGGAACAGTCCGGAAACGACCCCATTATTCTTTCCCTGATCTGAAAGATGACGTGGTGGAGGAACTCATTGATTGGTGCTACGTCATCACCTCGGCTAGCATGGCAGGTTCGTTCAAGCCCATTCTCGACTCAACTAATAACATCATTACAAGGAACCCAAGAGTCAAGGAGCGGTTTGATCTCCCCTATCTTCTTTGCCGTGACCCTGATGACTGGCGCGGGGACGATGGAGGCCTCGCCCTGTGCAAGTGGATACCGCTTGATATAATGATATGTATGATGTTAAGATGCCATCGCTTGAGGGTAAGGCTTGGGCAGGCGCAAATGGAGATTGGGTTGTTTACATTGGGTCCAACTACGAGTGGGAACTTGTGAATGTGTACACTCGTGACCGGGTTCCACTTCCAAAAATCTCCATTTGCTCAACCTATGGGCAGTATGATCGTACCATACTCGTGACCGGGTTCCACTTCATGGTGACTGTCTTCCACCACCTATACTTGAAAAAAATTATAACCAAGGGGGAGATAACGATGGTGATGATCACGAGCAACGCCCAAATACTCTGTGGCACCTGGCAAATAATTCCGATGGATCACCTCTTCTTGTGTGTATATAGCCCACTGATGATGTTACTACTAAGGAAGCAAGTGTAGTCTCCCATGGTCGCACTCTCCAGACCTATTCCAACACCCGTTGCATGGTATTCGGGATGGATACTAGTGTGCTAGTGCCAACTCCTTCTCCCTGGTACAGATTTGATAGTCATGGAGAAAACTCGCTCTTCCTTGGACAAAACTATCCATTGATGGTGAAAGGCGATCCAACTGCTATTGACACAACCTTACTACCATTTATGAGAAGCAACTGTGTCTACACCTCGGACATTTGGGTGGTTCCCTACCCTGGTACTGATATAGTACGCCGCTTCAGCCTGGATGATCAGTCCTACGTTGGTCTCGAGATCAACAATGGATGGCCCGTCCCAGAGAATCACTTGTGGTTCAAAGGAAGCGTTTCCAACGCCGAGGAATGGTTGAGTTGAAGTTCATTTCATTGCTTGTTATTTGTTATGTGGTGAAAACTTTAGTATTTATAATGTATCCTCGTTGTCGATATGGGTTGATGACCTGTTGTATGTAATAAAATGATATGCCTGTGATAAACTTACTAAATTTATGAATGGCTTTCGAGTCGCTTCTCTGAGTGAGTGGTGCGACGAGGCAAAAAAATATTTTCTGAATACATAATTGTACGTGCATTGCAACAGGTTATCGGATGAGGCCAATCAACAATAGTAGTACACCATTTGTACTAGCTTCACATGCTTCGCGCGTCAGGCGGGTGTTTTTACTGTAGCCATATGTTAATGTGCTCGTTGTACGTAACCAGCACCTCGAATCCTCGATACTAGTACTATATAGTAGGAGTAAGTAGTAGGAGTAGTGGGGTGGCATGGGCCAGAACAAGCAATCACGTCCAGGAGTACGGCACACGGTACCACAACGACATCCATCTGACACCATATTATTTATTGGAGCCCGTGCTAGAGCAATCTCTTCAACCTCGTCGTTTCTCTAACTTCAGCCATCATCTGGCAGGCGAGGTGGGAGTTTGCTGATAGCCGGTTTCCTCAACTGCGGTCCCACTTGTAAAGCCAACTCCAACGCATGACCCCAAACGGACCTCTATTTTTCATGAACTCCAACAATAATTTTGACTAGAAAAGCAAGACCAAAGAAAACAAGAACCACGAGGATACATTTTACTACTCCTGTAAGTTGGATTAGTGCCTTCTCAATGCATTCATTGTTGATCTGCGGAGGCTCGATCTTGCGTGCTTCTTTCTTCTTCGAGTGTAAAGAAGTAGACGTTGCTTCCTCGCATCTAGCCTCATGTCTAGCCTCTATTCTAGTAGGAGTATCAACAAGTGCACTAGTCTCATCTCTAGCCTCTATGCTAGCTAAAAGTGCTAGAACATCTACTACATTGCGCTCTATCAATATATGGATGTACTCTTCTTCCCAATACCAAGACTTGCATCCATTCTACTCCCTCCGTTGCACAATACATGCCTTCTATTTGTCAAAATATATATGTATCTAGACATGTTTTAGTATATAGGTACATCTATTTTTGGACTAATGGAATTCAAGTATTTTGGAATGGAGGGAGTACACAATAAAAAATTTAAGTTAGCACAACTAGTCTAATCCGAGAGCACAACCGAAGATTTGGTCGGGTTCTTCCTCCTTTTCCCGACACGTGGGACATCCAGCATCCAGGTCGTGTCATGCAAGAAAATAGAGTGGTAGTTGAAGACACGTGATGTGCATCTTGGGTTAAACTGTAAATAGAATCTTACTACTCTTGAGTAACTCCAAAAGCGGCCACCGAAGATCTTTATTGGATTTGTTTTTCATCACCAGCACGTCGAGGTGCAAGATGTGTAGATTCAGTGGGTCCTCTTGCGTTTTCACTGACATGTGGGACCGCATGTGAGCAAACACACGATGGGATCCACGCGTGCGCTGGCTGGCTGAGAAGAGAGATAGAGGAGGGCTTAGCACGGACTCTAGGAATTTTTTTCTACGTACCTCGATATAGGCTCGATATAGTGGGGTGGCATGGGCCATAACTAGCATTCACGTCTAGCAGTACGGCACACGCCACCCACACGAGTCCCATATGACACCAATTTTCTTGGAGTCTGTGCTACAGCCTTCACTTCTCCCTCCTGTTTTCTCAGCCATCGCGCGGCGGGCGGGGTGGGGGCTTGCCGATTGGCGGTTTGCTCAACTACGGTCCCACTTGTAAGTGAAAATGCAACACCGCACGCATTCCCGCTTGAGCGGAGTGCCGGACCAACCGTGTGGGGGTGCGACGCGAACACGGCAGGCTTTTGGTTTTGAACTCATAACTTGTAAAATTTGGTTATGCTCCATGGCGCGACGATAGATTGAAAATAACGATTTTGCCTAGATTAATGAGAAGTTTGGTTCGTGCGCCGTTCATGCATGGAGTACGTACGAAAATTATGAAGTTGATGCGAAAGGTAAGATAATTACTAGTAGTATCATATACTACTACATGGATTTGACGGAAAGATAAAAATACATACGGGTCCATCAACGACGTCCTCACGCCCTAGTGCGCCGGGTCACCAACCGACGTGTGAGGAGCAGCGGCATTGGCGGCGAGCTCAACGTGCTTCTGAACAATGCCGTCCAAGGTTGCCCTGTGGTCCAAGAAGGACAGCGTCCTATCGTCCTCCTCTCGCATGTAGTAGTCCTTGTGGACGATTTGCGCGTAGACGTGGGTGATTATGTCGATGGTGTCTTGCTGCGCTAGGCGCTGCGCGACGAGCGCGACCTCGAGGTGGACATTCTCTGGCTCGATGCTATGCAGTCGCAGGGCCACCAGTGAGTCGAAGAGGTTGTCACCATAGTGGCCGTTGAGGGTGGCGGGCATCGCAGAGCCTGGGTGCGTCGGCTGGAGGCGTACATCAAAGTTGTCCGCAAGCTTCTTGACGACGGTGAACTTGTCGAGGAAAACGACGAGGACCTCGTC
Organism: Triticum aestivum; assembly: GCF_018294505.1. NCBI lineage: Eukaryota > Viridiplantae > Streptophyta > Magnoliopsida > Poales > Poaceae > Triticum > Triticum aestivum. The sequence goes on from NC_057813.1 coordinate 45,084,717, forward strand.
GAACAAGGATACGAAGCTGTCGTCCAAGCGGCCCCTCACCCTGGCGGCCTCAAGCAATACTACCTGGAGACGTTCCTCGGTGTCGGGCCGCAGGCCGGCGTCGTGGACCATCTGGCACAGCCGGCTGATGCTCGCGCTCATCGCCTCCATGGGTCTAGCTTAGCTTCTAGTCAACTGATCTTGCGATTCGAGTGATCACTCTTGCCCTTGGTTAGCGTGCGTAGGTGCGTAGGATTTCGTACTACTCCACTACTAGGGAAAACCTTATACACAGAATCTTAGCAGCAGCGCAACACAAAAAGAAGCGTTACTGCTAATTAGCAGTAGCGCGGGTTTTTAACCCTCGCTACTACTAAGTTGATAGTAGTAGAGCGGGTTTTTAACCCTCGCTACTACTAAGCGGTCTCTACCGTGCCCCCAACGCATGCCATAGTAGTAGCAAGGGGTATAAACCCGCGCTACTACTAAGTTGATAGTAGTAGTGCGGTTTTATACCCCTCGCTACTACTAAGTACGAGGTAGGTGAAGTCACCATATCGTCGGCCGATCCCCATCTTCTCCCCCAAATCCCTCCTCCCTTCCACCACTCTCTCCTCTCACTTTCCATACGCTCTCACATGGACCTCTTGCCCATGCGCCCATCCTCCTCCATGGCGCCGAAAAAGGCCGCCACCTCGCGCCACCGGCATCTAGGAGCTCACCGGTCTTCCACCAACGTCTAGGAGGCCGCCGCCCCGCGGCACCACACCGGAGCACCTCGCCACCAGTGACTAGCTCCGCTGCTCCCTACATCACCTTCCTCTCTCCCTCGGTTTTCCTTTTCTCTCTCTCCCTCTGGTTTGACTCACCCTCCCATGTCCATGCCCGTGCATGTCGTCGCCATGGATGACCCGGAGCTATCTGGCATGGTCGGGAAGAGGAGCCCCACGCCGCGGCCTTGCTCTGCCATAGAAATGGGCCCTCTCCAACAGCCACTACTGGATCTGGTCTTCCACTGTCCGTTCAAGCCTCCGGCGACGCCAATCATCGCTAGATCGAACCACTGCTGCCATTGACAACACGCACGGGATCGAGATTTTTTTTGGAAAGTAATAGCAGTAGCGCGGGGTGTAAGACCCGCTACAGCTAATTAGCAGTAGCGTCGTTTGCAACGCATGCTACAGCTAACAATGTATAGCAGTAGCGTGTGTCAACACGCGCTACTGCTACAAGTTATCTGTGGCGCCGTATCAGTAGCGCGGGCACCCGCGCTACTGCTAGGCTTTTCCCTAGTAGTGCTCCTCGGCCCTCTACTGCACCTGCCTTTGGCTATATGATAGGTGGGCCAGCCACCCCTTGGGCCCACGTGTCATTCACGCAAAGGCAGTTGTCGTAAGTCAATGAAGCTGCGTCCCCCTCCGTGCCGGTGCAATATAGTCATCTCACCGGACATCTAGTTGGGGCCAAACAAGAGAAGTTTGATGTTTACTGGTTTATTGGTCCCCTTTGCATTTTGCGCCAAGTTTTGACCTTTGATTTAACTAATAAAATGTTAATGCATGTAAACAAAAATGTTGTGTAAGTCACCTTACGAAAACCAAATAATCCCAAAACACTTAGGCACGGTGCAATAACTCCCTCCTTGTTTCTTATTTCGCGACATATCAACCAATGAGAGATGTGGGCCGTGCATGCTTTCAATGACTTGAGACTACCAAACATGACATGCAGAGTTTAGTTCATTGCATGTAATCCTATTAGTACTCTATAGTTAGCAAAAAGACATTAAGTTCTCTCGCCGATAGGAATAAAACACCATGTATTTATTTACAGAGGGAGTAGTACATTTTTTGTGACATGCATTACTAGATATTGCTAGTCAAATACTAAAATCCAGATGGATGTGGTAGTACTCCTAAATCCAGACGGTGGTGCTACTAGTACTAGTAGTAGTACTACCAATGTAGTAGTAAGAGTACTAGCACTATACTACCCGTTGGTCAAATTATTACGTGCTGCTCCTCATAGTGAAGTGACAAGACCCTACGCCGGAGATGACACCTGAGTATAGGTGACGTGTTCGGCATACCATAGTCAGCCTCATCATATGCAGTCACTATCATCATCACTGTAGAGCTAGCCTACTTACAACTAGCCCTGTTCGACATAATTTCCCGTGCATAGATGCCCGTGCATTGCACGGAACACTAAGATTGGGGGTGGACGGCGCCGGCAGCGGCCATCGTGCCAGATTTTTCCACGGCCTTCTAGATGTGGTGGGGAGGAGATAAGGCTGATTGTGAGAGAAAATGAGTTGTTTATAAATAGGGAACAAGTGTAGGCATCTGTTTGCAAAAATGGAGAAGCTTGGTTTGTATGCATCAGATCTAGATCCGACGGCTATTGGTGAAAGATGGGAGGCACAACATCATCACCAACTCAGGACCTGTTTGATTCGCAGGATTTTGATAACGCAGGAATAGGACACGGAAATATTACAAGTTTCAAACTGATATTACAAATGTTAGGAGTAATGCTGCACCTACGAAGAGGGAATTACTAGGAAGTTTACGTAAGAACTTTCGTTACTTTATGGAGATGCAGCATTATCGTACAAACTAAAATCCACTGCCCTGACAAGTCACTAATGGGCAAATAAATTTTCAAGTCTCTGGCCACTTGATGTTTCAAAAACAAATTCAGCTTCTGCGGAGACTTTGTCATTTAGGCTTAGACTCTTGTGGTGATCAGCACGCCATTCATTATTGCGCCAGAGAATGCGAAACCTCATTACCTTGAGCACACTTGCCTCCAGAACAAAGAACCTGACGAATTTAATCTCAGATGCGCTGCCTCGGTAGTCGATCAAATCAATTTCTGTAAGATGGAGATCAAGGCATTCGATGAGATTGTTATAGTGCAGCACATTTTTCACTTTCGGGTCTTTTTTTATCTACAAAAAGAAGAGAACATATTAGAGCAACTGGTTTTATAAGATTGCCGTGTCATCAAGAGGTACCAATATCATTCGCTCATACGATAGGGTTGGTTGGCTAGTGATATTTTTTCACTCTCTTTCTCTCTCTCTTTCTTTCTTTCTGTTTCCTCTCATTTAACTAGGAGCACGTGAAGAGCTTGGGCATTTGTTGCCTTCCAGTATGTGGCCGATGCCATATTTCGCAAAAGTATGGCACATAATACGCATTGATGTAAAATCAAAAGATTTTGGCACCGCTCTCGCGATGTGAGAGAGTTGGCACCGCCGTGCACACAGACCCACATGTATAAACAAATCAATCAAACCAACTACACCAGCATCTCACTCTCCCGAACAAGTGCTTTTTTATTGCCTCAGTCCTCTCTCTCTCCCACGCAGTGTTTTTTCATTGCGTGAGTTGGCACTAGAGCAAAGTAGGTGATCCATACTGGGGCACCAGGTGAGCAATGGAGGGGCATCGGTGCCAAATGCATCACAAGTGAATTTGGTACATGTTTTAGCCTACATAGCCCACTTTTGTACTCCCTCCGTCCCAAAATTCTTGTCTTAAATTTGTCTAAATATGGATGTATCTAGTTACATTTTAGTGTTAGATACATCCGTATCTAAACAAATGTAAGACAAGAATTTTGGGACGGAGGGAATACTACCTCGTATTTAGTATAAATTTTTGACCATAGATTTACCTAAGAAAATGCCAATGCATGTCACTAAAAATTACACCATTTGAAATTATGTTCAAATACAAATCCAACGATAAAGTTCTTAGTGACATGCATTAACATTTTGTCAGTTAAATCTATGGTCAAATTTTGATACTACAAAATTGGAAGAGTAAACCAGGACGGAGGTAGTACTTGCTCTTAGGGTAACCATAGAGTTACTGGAGTAGTCTAAGTTACTTTCCACTATGACTAGCCTAGGATACTATAGTAGTATAGGATAAAAACGATGCAAGTGATCACGTGAGAAAAAATATTAAAAACATTTCTTTCGATGCAATGCGTAGATGCATTTTTGAACACTACACTTGTCATCGTAATTTGAGAAAATTACGAAAAACTTGAGCTACGTTGTGATTACCGTTTACTTATAGGAAAGAAGTTTCACCTTGATGAGTAGCTTCTCCGTGCACAGAAAGCATGTAAGGAATCCAACAAATTGATCCAGATTGGGGCCGATAGATTTTAGTGCTAAGATCTTCACTGTGCGCATGGACTGGGTCAAGCTTCTGGGAATCATTTTCTGGAATACGGTCGTAAATACATCAAGAAGAAATTTAAAAAAGTGGATTTCAAGAAGACGGATAAGAAGATGAGTGATGTACCTGAACGATTATGGATCCAATAAAGAGTTCGGAGAATTTGGCAGATGAGTACACCAACGCTGTCAATTTTGGCGCGTCAACGACCCTGATTTTTGTTGGACCTTCTAGATCCGATACAAGAAATCTCTCAAGGAAAGGCGCATTCTCAGTGACCATAACGTGGAACTGTTGGAGTGATCTCTTCCCAATTGATGTCTTGTCGCGGGGCCAGCAAGACACATAAATCCATCGGAGATTCGTCGAGGCGATGTGGATGCTAATGAACCCGTGGATCTGCTCAAGACGATGGTACTCGAGCGTAGTACAGCTGCAGAGTAGGTGCTCCATAACCTTCTTCGAGAAGACAACATCGAAGAGGTCGAGCTACTTGAGTTGAGGGAGAAGAAGGGCGGGCGCAGCATTAATCTGGGGAAGATAGTAGGAGCTGAAGCTGGCGCGGCGCAATGTTGGCGTGAGGCGGAGCGCGGACGGCGGCAGAGAGCGACATCGTCCATCTTCAAAGCTGACCTCCTCGAGCTAGTGTAGGGAGGGGTATAAGAACCACTCATCGAACTTGGATTGGACCTTGCAGTTGGTACTGAACATGCGGATCTCAAGGCGTCTGGCTGGCCCAGGGTGCGATGGAAGGATCTTGGAGACTGCAGCCATGCGTTTGCACTCCCCATTGCAGAGGCAGCTGTCGACGCTGAGGTTGAGGGGGATGCAGCGCCAGAGAAGGCGCCACCACCGGGAGAGCAGGGCTGTCCGCACGGCAGATTTGGTGGGGAGGAGGCCGATGATGACGAGCACCATGTCATCGGGGAGGCTGCTGATGAACTCCAGGCTCGCCGGATGCGGTTTTGGCTCGAGCCGCCTCCGCTTGTTGGCTGCCTCGCTGTCCATCTCAACCTGCGGTGACGCTGGTGTACATGTGTGCTGGTGCGTGTTGTGTGCTGAGTGTGCGCGAGTGCATCCTTCTGTGCATGCCGCCGCGCAGTGGTGAATTTTGCGCGAGTCCATCCTTCACGCGCAAGAAGTGTGTCCTCAATGCGCCCTCAATTTACTAGCGTGCGGGGTGCTACCCCGAGTGGTTTCAACTTTGTTTACTTCACCGCGTGTCAGATCGGCCTCTAGTTTACTTATTTTCACCCACTGCCACATGGGCCAGCACACAAAGATACCGAACACGAGCTGACAAGGCATCATGTGGATTGGTTGACCGGTCAACTAAACAATATACGGAGCTATACGCTTACACAGTGAGCGTATAATCCATCAGTATAGAGAGTTCGAGTGAGAGGGGAGGCCCGTGAGAGATAGCAGAGAGAGAGAGAGAGAGAAAAAGAGCTACTCCCTGCGTTCGATGATGTAGTTCCAACATTTTTTTTAAAGTCAAACTTTTGAAACTTTGACCAAGTTTATAAAGAAATTACTTATATCTACAATACCAAAGATAAATGATAGTATGAAGTAAGTACATGTTGTGATGAATCAAATGATTCTTCCAGATGTAAATGTTTTTCTCCACATATACCTGGTCAAACTTTTCTGAGGTTTGACTTTTCAAAACATCCAGATGCTTATGGACATGACAGAGTCCCTAACTAGAGAGAGAGAGAGAGAGAGAGAGATAGAAAGAGTGAGTGAAAAAAGTGTGTGTGCATGTGTGAAAGAGACATGGACAACACATGACAAAAGTAGAGAAAAAGCATGCGTGTCTTATGCAAACATATCACACATGCATCTTTGACAAAAGAGGCAAGGTGAGGAGATAGTGTTTGGTTGTTTGGAACCGAGAGAACAAGAGCCCTAGCACGTGGCCAAGAGGGGTCTGACAAACAAGGGAGAGAGGTCGAGAGAGACGTACGGAGAAAATGCAGACATGGGGAGGAGAGAGTGTATGTTTGTCATAGAGAGATCCCCTGGAGATCGTGATGGGACTACATGGGTGGGAGATTGAGTGACAAGGTGTGTGTGTGATAGAAGATGCCCCGAGAGATATCGTTATAGACGTATGGATGGAAGGAGACAATATGTGTGTTCCTGATGGCTAGTAAGAGATAATCATACTTAGGAGGGGGAGTGCTTGCGCCTATGATGGAGTAAGGGATTATGGTACTTAGGGGAGTGTGTGCCACATGGAGGAGAACAAGGGTGGACAGTGTTGGATGGGTCTATATGTGTAGCGCGAGCGAGACATGTGTATGTGTGACCCAGGGAGATATAAGGTTAGTTTGGCTTACGTCCTGAACATCTTTTGCCTGGCCTGGGGTTGTGGCTAGATTCATGCACGCTTGTTTGGTTTCTACCTTGTGAAAAAGAAAGCCCGCCTGGCCTGGGTTCCCTTGCACTTTAATTAGCCTGGCTGGACTCCAGACACTGCAAGTAGCCTGGCCCAGGCGACTAATTTCGAACGCCTGGCCGTGCCTGGTCGTGCGGCCACGAGGCTAACAGCAACATTGATGGATATTAGCATTAAGTAATTGCTGCATGGATTGATTGATGGGATGTTGATGCTTTGCCTGGCCCAGGCATGAACCAAACGCTTCAGCACCACACAAGCCTGGCCAGGCAGAAATATTTTACATCCCAAGTCCACACCAGGGAGTACTGGCCATCAAGGCATGAGGGTTAGGTCATGAACCAAACTGACCAATAAAGTTTGAGAGAGATTGAGGAGCCCCGATAAGGTTGAGTGGTGCGTTAGATAGCTGAGAGGGGGAAAGAGATATTCCATCCACTCGATAATGCAGTGCATGTAAATTTTTTAGAAGTCAAACATTGGAAACTTTGATCAGGTTTACGCAAATGTTATTTATATCTACAATTACAAAGATACATCATACAAAACTACATCTCATGGTGAATCTAATGGTATATGTTTGCCATACTAGATGTAATTGTTTTTCTCCACTTACATGGCCAAACATTGTGATGTTTGACTTCTCAATAAATCTATATGATATGGACCGAGGAGAGTGCCTAAGTCGAGACAGATCAAGTGCGTGTGAAGGAGAATGAGTAAGTGCAAAAAGATTATGTGTGTGAAAGATAAAGTGACAACAAATGATAAATTAGAGAGAGTGTGTGTTTTTTCATTTCTTATGCAAACATATCACGCATGCATCTCCGAGATGGAAAATCAAGGTGAGGAGATACACGAAGATAGCTAGTGTGTGATTGTTTGCAACGGAGAGAGACACCCCTGTGGCACATGTCCAATAGAGGTCTGGCCAACAATGAACAAAGGTCGAGAGGGACACATGGATGGCATGGACGCATGGGGAGGGAGAGAGAGGTGTGTTTGTGATAGAGAGATCCCCTCGAGATCATGAGGAGACTATATGGGTGGGAGATCGAGGGAGTGCGTGCGTGATAGAAATATGCCCCGAGAGAAGTCGAGATAGACCATGCACATGATTGTGATGGAGACTAAGATTAGCTAGTCATATACATATAGGGGGGACTGCGTGTGCCTACAATTGAGTGAGAGACCATCATACTTGGCTAGCTAGGCATGAGATTGTGAGCGTGTGCGTGTGAGATGGAGAGAGAACGAGGGAGAGAGATAGAGTTTTAGATGGGCCTATCGAGTGCGAGTGAGGTATGCATGTGTATGTGTGACCTAGGTGGATGGAGAGTTTGAGAGGGGGGAAGAGCTCCGAGACGACCGAGTGGTGCGTGAGAGAGTTACGAGCAAAGAGCCAAGGAATTTGTGTGCGTACCATGAGTGCACCCAAGATATCTAGCTTTGACTAGCTAGAGTATCATACATAGTGTGCGAGAGAGACCTATAGATGGTGTATATATATGCATGCGAACTAGAAAGACCTCCCCCCACACACACACGCACACACACACACAGAGAGAGAGAGAGAGAGAGAGAGAGAGAGAGAGAGAGATGGAGAGAAAGGGAGAGGGACCAACAAGGTTTTTGTGTCGGATGCGTGCGACAGAATTGAAGATTGTCGGGGAGAGAGAGAGAGAGAGAGAGAGAGAACAGGAGTCCGGGAGAGGGGGAGCTCGCGTTTTATGCATCAAAGACTGATATAAACCATGTTTCGATATAAACTTGCATTCAAATATTTAAATTGGAGAACATGTTGTTTGCAATCCACACATGAACGGATATATGCATATATCAAACAAGTTCATTAATTTGACTTTCAACATGTTCATGGAGTACTATAATATAATACTGTACAACATGCTACTCGATTGAGGTGTCCAATTTTGGATTTAGTTCATTATTTTGACCTAGTGAACGAGTTATTTCATTGAATCGAGATATTTCATTTTGGGTTTGATTCGCGTTTTTTAGTGGGTCAACTATTTGTCATATAGTAAATCGCTAGCAACGAGCATGTAAAAACACATTACTCCTGAGCATCATCTCTCCATCTAAAAAAGAAGTGGCAAGCTAATATTTCAAAATTTGATTCGAATTGACTTGGTAAGGTAGACGTGGATGCTCGTTCTCCCAAAATTTGAACGAACCGTTAAACATCCTCTCTGCTCGGTGGAATTCGCCTAAGCAAATAAATGGGAGATGCTAAATTACCATCCTATGTGGGACACACATCGATTGGCCCGTTGTACATCAAGGGTAGGATCGTAACTTCATTCAAGCGCGCCTTCTCCTCGTCCGAAATGACATGTGCCGAATAATTCATAAACCATGGTCAGCAAAACACGCTCTCCTCGCTCGAAATAGCTCGCGCCCACTATTTCGAAACACTCTCTCCTCGCCCCAAATCGCTCGCGCCCTATAGTTCAAAACACGCCCTCCTCGCCCGAAATCGCTCCCGCCCACTATTTGGGGAGAAGCAAAGTTACTCTACTATCCCCGACCCTCAGTACACAGTCCCAAGCCAAGAAGCCTATAGGCAAGGGTAGAACTGTAACTCCCCCTCACATTTCAGACAAATACGTCCGTAAGACATGTTTCCACTCCCCTGCCAATTCCCCCCCCCCATTCATACCTCGTGGGCACCAAATCACCTTCTCCCCGGGAAGCTCCCTTCTCCCAAGCTGCGAAACCTCAGCCCCACCTCCATGGAGCCCCCCACCGCACCAATTTCACAGCCTCTATCCTCCCTAATGCCGGAGACGCTGTCCATTTGCCGTCGTGCACTGGGCCGTGTGCCTCTTACTTCGTGCTGCTGGTGCTGCCTCGACGACGGTCGCGTGCACCGTACTGGAGCCGATTTATCCCCGCCATTGTTCACGGTGTCGGAGCGGCTCCAGCTTTGGATCCGTCCAGAGTCCTGGCGCTGCTTCCCCGTAGCCATCGACCGTCGCGACATTGCTCTTTCCCTGCCGCCGGTCGCCACCGCAACCGCGCCGGCCTCACCAACTCGGCAGCTGGACCTGCCTACTTCACCATGCCGCTAGATAGGTCGCACCGTCATCTCAAATCACTTCACTTAGGCGCCAGTTGTCTGAATTTTTATTCTGGGCTAATCGATTCCCAATGGGAAGCAGCACCCCTCGAGGCGGCGGAGCTCCTAGGCTGCCGGTTGGCTGGTGTCTAACATAAGGGTGCGGGGCCGCAAGTTCGCCACGGAAGCAGCACTTAGATGGCTATCTTTTAGAGTTGCGTGGGTTGAAGGTACTGCCGCCGCCGGATCTGCATGATGGGGAGTCTTTGTGGATTGGCCCGGGGGCGGCGCAACCATGGCAGTGTGGTGGGGCGGGGAGCGGGGTTTTGCCCGGGGCCACGGACGGCGGAGGCAGGCTGCTCTGCCAGTGGTCGCTGGTTCTTTGGGGAAGATTCAGAACAGTGTCAGCCAGGAGGCACAAGACGGCCATCAAGCCATCCGGCGTAGATTGGACAGTACCAAAATAAAATAAAATCATGTGACCCCAATTTAGTCTTCAGTCAACAGACGTGTGACCACTCTCGTACCTTGTTGTTGATCTCTTAGTGTATTTCTTCAGATCAAAGAGATATGTCGTTCTTAACATTATGCGTTATCTGCATCTTCAGACACACCGTCTTCCGACTCACCGCAACTGCTCCAACAAGGGAAGCATACACTAGAAGGGAGCTATCACTACTAGGGAAAACCCTGTACGCAGAAATTTAGCAACAACGCGGGTCAAAAAAGGGCGCTAGTGCTAGATAGCAGTAGTGATTGAGAAAAAACCGCGCTATAGATACAACGTTAGCAGTGGCGCGTGTAGTGGCAAAAGCGCTACTACTAATATTCCCATTGCTAGAATGATAGGCTACGCATAGTAGTATCGGGCTTGGAAGAAGCGCACTACCGCTAGGGCATAAGTAGTAGCGCGTTTCCTACGAAGAGCGCTACTACTAATGGAAATAAAATAAGATGAAAAACAAATAGAAAATTAGATGAAAATGAAAGAAATAGAAAAAGGAGAAAGGAAAAAATAAAATATAAAGCAAATTAAATGAAAAAGCAAAAAAATGGAGGAAGGCATAGCAGTAGCGTGTGTTCGTAAGAGGCGCTATAGCTAACGTAGCTGCAACGTGTGTCCTAGACCTCCGCTATAGAAACAGAAAAGGAAATTAAAAAATGGTAGAAAATTACATAGCTATTGTCGGTGTCAAAACCGGCGGATCTCGGGTAGGGGGTCCCGAACTGTGCGTCTAGGCGGATGGTAACAGGAGACAAGGGACACGATGTTTTACCCAGGTTTGGGCCCTCTTGATGGAGGTAAAACCCTACGTCCTGCTTGATTGATATTGATATTGTGGATGTTTACAAGAGTGGATCTACCACGAGATCAAGGAGGCTAAACCCTAGAAGCTAGCCTATGGTATGATTGTAATGGTTGTTGTTGTTGTGTCCTACGGACTAGAGCCATCCGGTTTAAATAGACACCGAAGAGGGCTAGGGTTACATAGAGTCGGTTACAATAGTAGGAGATCTACGTATCCGTATCGCCAAGCTTGCCTTCCACACCAAGGAAAGTCCCATCCGGACACGGGACGAAGTCTTGAATCTTGTATCTTCATAGTCTTGGAGTCCGGTCGATGATGATGATAGTCCGGCCGATGATAGTTCGGCCGATGATGGTAGTCCGGCTATCCGGACACCCCCTAATCCGGGACTCCCTCAGTAGCCCCTGAACCAGGCTTCAATGATGATAAGTCCGGCGCGTATATTGCTTGGCATTGCAAGGTGGGTTCCTCCTCCGAATGATAGAAGATTGTGAACACCAGGATAGTGTCCGGCTCTGCAAAATAAATTCCACATTCCACCGTAGAGAGAATAATATATACACAAGTTCAATCTGCTGACATTTTTTGCGGCATGACGTCACGCCACTACCAAGCCATTAGTTGAATCGTTTTCTACTCTACCACCTCAGCGCATTTAGCGAAGCGGTTTCCTTGGCACGTCTTGTCGAAGTAGAGATCGTGTTCCCCCTTAATACAGGATTCTCATCAATACGGACGTGGGTAACCCAACCGCGCCATTGATGGTGATGCTTGGGGATAAGCGAGTTTTACCAGGCCGGTGGGGGACGCGTAGACTTCACCCGCCCATATAAGGGATAAGGATTCACCTTTTCACCTACGCCTTCTTCCTCCTTTGCTTATCCATCTCCGCGCACTCGAGCTCCAGCGCCCAAGCCCGCACATCTCGTCTCAACCTTCCCCAGTCATGTCTGGAGCGGGAGGCAAGTGGATGACCTCCTCTGTTACGAAGGAGCACATCGAAAGACTGCGCAGCGCCGGCTACCTGTCCGGCGACATTGCGCACCGGCTGCCTGACGAGGGGCAGCTCATCCCCACCCCCAGGACACATGAGAGGGTCGTTTTTCTTCCCCACTTCCTCCGCGGACTAGGCTTTCCACTTCACCCCTTTGTCCGAGGGCTCATGTTCTACTACGGCCTGGATTTCCATGATCTGGCGCCGAACTTCATCCTCAACATCTCGGCGTTTATCGTCGTGTGCGAGGCCTTCCTCTGCATCCAGCCCCACTTCGGCTTGTGGCTCAAGACCTTCAGTGTCAAGCCGAAGGTAGTGAAGGGAACTCAAGCGGAGTGCGGAGGCGCCATGTTGGGCAAGATGCCCAACGTCCTTTGGTTCGAAGGGGCCTTCGTGGAATCCGTCAAGCGATGGCAATCGGGGTGGTTCTATCTCACGGAGCCGCGCGACCCTACGTGGGCGGCGGCCCCCGAGTTCAGATCTGGTATCCCCACGCAGCTCACCTCCTGGAAAGAGAAGGGCTTGCTGTGGGGTAGTTTGGAGGAGCTGACGGGACTCCAAGCCTGTATCCAGAAGCTGGTGAAGAAGCTCAGGCTGGTTAACGTGGTCCAAGTCATGCTCGTTCGCCGGATTCTCCCATGCCAGGAGCGGGCATTCAATCTGTGGGAGTTCTATCCGGAGCAGCACCAGGCGCTGAGTGGACTCTTCGACACGATGTACGAAGGCGCCTGGAGGGTGCTGTTTAAGGGCGCCGAAGCCCCCGCATCCGCGACTGAAGATCGCGGATTTCACTCGCAGCGTCAAGCCAACGAGGTAAGTGATTCTACCCCTTTATGAGACACTTGCTTTTCATAGTTTGACTCTATGCGGGTTTTAATTTCCCCTTTTCCTTTGACAGGACTGGATGAGGAAGGCGGAGCAGATTATCTGCCCGGCTCCTATGCCAGAAAACCCAGTAGACGCCCATCTAGCGAGGCTGCTGGTTCCGGCACCGCACGTGGTGCCGGAGAAGAAGGCCAAGAAGGAGGCCACGGGTGCTCGAAAGAGTTCCCGTTTTCAGGTATCCGACGACTCCGGGGCGGACTCCTCCCCCGAAAACGAGGAGGAGAAAGAGGACTCTCTCCTAGAGGAGGGAGAGAGGAAGAGGAAGGCTTCCCCAACATGGGAGGCCGAAGGGTCCAAGAGGGGAAGGACTATTCCCCCGGACAGCTCCTCCAACATCAATGTTGGCGAGGAAGAATGGCCTTCAAGGGCCAGGCCTCCGGCGAGATCGTAAGTATCCGGATTCCTGAATGATTTATAATTTCTTTTTCTGCGTCACATAGTGTCATTCTGATGCCGCATGCTGCCTGTAGTCCGGCCAATGATGATCTCCCCACTTCATCGAGCGGGTCGTTGGCTCCGTCGGATGTAGACTCCATCCCGACCGCCTCCACCCCTCGTGACACCGAGGACGCTGAGGTGGGATCCCAAGAAGGGACCCATCGGGGGGAGGCTCCGGAGGCGCCACAAGGCGGCCTCCCGGACTTTGCGCCGGACTCCACACCAGAACCCGTAGTGGTTCCAGAGTCCGGCCGGCGGCCCCTTCGCACGAAGGGCAAGACCGTGACGCCGGCAGCTTCCGTCCAACCGGAGGCGCCGGACAATTTGTTGGAGGCGCTGCAAAGCGCTTCCATCGAGGAAGAACACCGCACTATTATGAGTGCGGTGATTCAGAAGGTACAGCTTGCCAAGAGCGGGCTGACCGAAGCCTGCAATAGCCTTCTATCAGGCTTTGAGGTAAGAAGTTAAAAATATGCAATGTAATACCGCATAGACAGTAGCCCCTGATGCTCGGTTCGGTGTTCGGAAAGAAAAGCCGGACTGAGGATCCAAAAAACAAGAAGATATACGCAGGTTTGCTAAAAAATTATGTCAATATGGGTTGCAGGCTGCGCTGCTGACCTCTGCGCACTGACTGCGGAGGTCGGTGCTTTGAAGCAGGAGCTCGAGCGGTCCGAGCAAGAGCTCGGCCGCGCCAAGAAGCAGCTCCAGGACAAAGAAGGTGAGTAGCACCTCTTGGAACTTGTACCTTACAGAAAAGGATTTAGGTTGCAACAAAAAATAACAAGGATAACATGGGTACTGCAGGGGCCACGAACGAGGTGGCGACCCTGAAGGAGGCCGTGTCCGTGGCCAAACGCAATGCGGCCGCGGAACGGGCAGAGCGAGAAAATCAGGAGGCGCGGGTGGCGGTGGTTCGGCAAGAGCTCCAGGCTCTCATGGAAAAGCATGAGAGCTTGGAGCGTGACTCAAAGACTCAAGAGTGCGAGCTTGCCTCGGCTCTCGAAAGTGCCAAAACTGCCAAGGCCGATGCCCATAAGTCCCTTCAAGAGATTGAGTTGGTGAGGAAGATAGCGGCGGGTAAGGCATTTTTCATGCAAAGCAAGCATGTGAATGTAAATTACGTGTTACTTACCCGAATTCGGAGCTCTCCAGGGGCGTTTGCAGATCTACCTCGTAGCGTGTCTGATGCCACCGCATTCTATCGAGCCGAGGAGGGGAGCTCAACGGAGAAGGTCTTCTGGTCTCAGTATGCTGAGGCCGGCCATCCGGTGCCCCCTAGCGACCAGCTGAAGCAGTTGGTCGAGCTCCACAAGGTGGCCGAGCAGGCAATGAAGGGCCTCATAGTCCGGCTGTGGCCTGGAGAGGCCATGCCTGGGAGCTACTTCGGCCTCGTGCGACGGTTGGTGGATGCGTGCCCCTGGGTGGAGGTTATCAAGCGCTCCGCCTGTATTGAAGGTGCTCGTCGGGCCCTTGCCCGCGCAAAGGTGCATTGGGGCAAGCTGGATGCGGAGAAGCTAATCACTGACGCGCCACCAGCGGGCAAGGAATATCGTACGCCCGAGATGTACTATAAGACTGTCCTGAAGGGTGCCCGCGAGATTGCGGATGAGTGCCCCAGGGATGTGATTATTGAGTAAATTCGCAATGTGTTATCCTGTGCGCTGAAAACTTTGTTCATATGCGCTAAGCAACACTTGTTAATTTAAAATATTACCTTCTGTGCGGCCGTTTATTAAATCTGAGAGATGGCAAGTCGTCGGCTTCAGCCCCCATGCCACGAGTGTTGGGGTGTTCGGGATAAACTTGACCACTCTTGTTCCCATTTTTGGGTCCATCTAGGGAGGCGCTCAACACAACAAATAAGGCAACCGGACTTATAGTGCTTGAACACTCTCACTTAGCCATAGAATTCTATAATTTTAAATTTCGGCGAAGCCCCGAGTATTCGGAAGACCGAATTCGGGGCGCTATCCACGCCTTCGTCGGACATTATCCGGTACTTCGCTCGAAGCGGCGTAGGTCTCTAAGGACCCGAAAAGACCTGTCGAACAGCGACCAGTCTCTCGCCATATCATGCCAATCAGTTTTAGCTTTCTCCACTGAGGCGTTAACCCGGCTCAACCGGGGCGCAATCGCAGTGGTTCTCCCAGTGCTACCTTAGCCGATAGAACGGAACGTAAGGTGCCAAACATGGGAGCCGGGCAAACCCAACTATTGACCCAAGACATGATTCGGAGCCGATTCATATAATGCTATAAGTTCGGGGTGCCGCACTTGTGAAAGTGTGCAGACTTTATCACACCATAATGTGGGGAACATAAGCCCCTGGTGTATTTGGCCGTACCAAAATGTATGGATGCAACATGTCGTAAATGAACATATATATATAAGGTAATGCAATTATGGGCAAAAAGTGCTGCATTTTATTCGAGAAGATTTGCTATGAGTGCAGAATGATACAAATAGTGCGGAAAGCAGGGGATTGGACAAATTAAAGGCGTCTCCCTCCAGGGGTAGGTCGCGGAATGGTGTATTTAACAAATTTAATGCTCGTAATGGAGACCACCTGAGTGGTCGTCGCAGCCTTTGTCCCTCCCTGGCTGTTGCATCATGAGTTCGGCAGGTTCGCCGCGGGACAGAGTTCTGTATAAAAAAGAGAGAAATCAAAGATAAAAGGAGCGACACACTTGGGAGCCCCTGGTGTGGTCGAACCGCACTCTGGGTCTGTTGTGGTTGTGCCTCTCCCCCTATGCCCATGGTATCTCCAGGGCGTAATTATGTACGTTGAGAGTTTGTCTTACAATTGTGCGAGGGCTAGGGTTGAGGCCGCATTGCTACGCGTGCTCGGAACATGCCAGGTGGTCTTGGTTGATGTTGCTCCGGGCGCGTTTGGCCGTGTCCGGTCGTTTAGCGGCCGGACTCGAAAATTGCCTTAAAAGGCTGCTTTGTTCTTCTGCCGCGAGAGCCGCTGTATGTTCCTCCGTTCGGAGGGAGCGTTCCGTATTTCCATTGACCGTGATGACTCCACCAGGGCCTGGCATCTTGAGCTTAAGTTATGCATAATGCGGCACCGCGTTGAATTTTGCGAACGCGGTTCATCCGAGCAGAGCATGATAGCCACTGCGGAATGGGACTATGTCAAAGATTAACTCCTCGCTTCGGAAATTATCCGGGGATCCGAAGACCACTTCGAGTGTAACTGAGCCTGTACAACTGGCCTCGACACCTGGTATGACGCCTTTGAAGGTTGTCTTTGTAGGTTTAATCCTTGAAGGGTCTATGCCCATCGTTCGCACTGCATCCTGATAAAGCAGGTACAGGCTACTGCCGCCGTCCAGCAGGACTCTCGTGAGGTGAAATCCATCGACGATTGGGTCTAAAACCAATGCGGCGAATCTGCCATGGCGGATACTGGTCGGATGGTCTCTTCGATCGAAAGTGATCGGTCAAGAGGACCATGGGTTGAATTTTGGGGCGACTGGCTCCATCGCGTATACGTCCCTTAGTGCACGCTTCCGCTCCCTCTTGGGTATATGCGTTGCGTATATCATGTTTACCGTCCGAACTTGAGGGGGGAATCCCTTTTGTCCTATGTTGTTCGGCGGCCAGGTCTCTTCCTCGTCATCACTGTGTAGCCCCTTGTCATTGTTTTCGGCGATTAATTTGCCAGCCTGCTTGAATACCCAACAATCTCTGTTGGTGTGGTTAGCTGGCTTTTCGGGGGTTCCATGTATTTGACAGGAGCGGTCGAGTATTTGGTCCAAATTGGACGGGCCCGGAGTGGTTCTTTTGAATGGCTTCTTCCGTTGACCGGGCTTGGAGCCTCGGAATCCGGCATTGACTGTCGTATCCTCATTGCTGTCGCCGTCAATGCGGCATTTGTTTTTGTTTCGACGCGACCTGCCATTGCGGTCCTTGGTATCCGGACTGCCAGCGTTTTTGCTGAGGTTGTTGCTGCGAGCTAGCCAGCTATCCTCTCCCGCACAGAAGCGGGTCATGAGTGATGTGATGGCTGCCATGGATTTCGGCTTTTCCTGTCCTAGGTGCCGGGCCAGCCACTCGTCGCGGATGTTATGTTTGAAGGTAGCGAGGGCCTATGCATCCGGATAGTCGACGATTTGATTTTTCTTTGTTAAGAAACGTGTCCAGAATTGCCTGGCCGATTCGTCTGGCTGCTGTATTATGTGGCTTGGGTCATCTGCGTCCGGTGGTCGCACATACGTGCCCTGGAAGTTGTCGAGGAACGCGGCTTCCAGGTCTTCCCAGCATCCAATTGACTCTGCGGGCAGGTTGTTAAGCCAATGCCGAGCTGGTCCTTTAAGCTTGAGCGGGAGATATTTGATGGCGTGAAGATCGTCGCCGCGGGCCATATGTATATGGAGGAGATAATCCTCGATCCAAACCGCGGGGTCTGTTGTGCCATCGTAGGATTCGATATTAACGGGTTTAAACCCTTCAGGGATTTGATGATCCATTACTTCGTCAGTGAAGCATAATGGGTGCGCGGTGCCTCTGTATTGAGCAATATCGCGACGCAGCTCGAGAAAGCGTTGTCTGCTGTGTTCGGCCCGGCCGGAGTAGTTGTATCCGGCGCGACGGTATTCGTCGTGGGTCTTGGGGCGCCCACGTGATCCATAGATAGAACTGGATTGTCTTGCCTTGTCCTCCAATATATCCCGCAAGTCCGGCGCGTTCCCCCGTGGCTGCATGCTTTTTCAGCGGTGCCGGGGTACGGTTTTGGTGGAGGGCTTGCACGCCTCTCTGTCGGGGCCACGAGGTGGTCGGTCTGCCATATTGTGCGCTGGTGATGCAGGTTTGTACGCTTCCACCTCTAGTCGGGGGAGCAACTTGCGTTTTGGGTAACTTTTGGAGGGGCGTTCGAGTTCATACTCTTCGGCCGCGAGGACCTCGGTCCATCTGTCGGCCAGTAGGTCTTGATCAGCTTGAAGCTGTTGCTGCTTTTTCTTTAGGCTGTTTGCTATGGCCATTAGCCTGCGTCTGAAACGCTCTTGTTCGACGGGATCCTCAGGCATGACGAATTCGTCATCGTCGAGGGTTGCCTCGTCTCCGGAGGGAGGTAAGTAATTATCATCCTCGACCTCTTCGTCTGTCGCCCTCTCATGAGGGCTTGCTTCTGCCTCCTCCTGCGCTGGATAATGCTGGAGGGGGTTGTCTTCGGCACTTTCTGGGGTGTTATTATCTCCTGTGCCGGAATCTCTATTATTGCTATGGCGGGATTTAGAGCGGCGCCGCTGATGTCGGCGCTTGGGCTGTTTCTTTAAGGAATCGGCCTCCGTTGCTTCTTCGCCGTCCTCGTCTTTTGGGGTGTCCACCATATATATGTCGTATGACGAGGTGGTCTTCCAGTGTCCTGTAGGCACTGGTTCTTGATAGTCTCTGGCATCGTCGTCCATACCGTTGATGTCTTCGTAGTCGTAGTCGAGTACGTCGGTTAGGTCATCGACGGTGGCTACGAAGTGGGTGGTGGGTGGGCTCTGAATTTCTTCGTCGTCCGCGTCCCAACCATCCTGGCCGTAGTTCGGCCAGGGCTCTCCGGATAGCGAGAGATGCTTCAACGAATTTAAGATATCGCCGAAGGGTGAGTGCTGAAAGATGTCCGCAGCGATGAATTCCATGATCGGCGCCCAGTCGGATTCGACTGGCAGGGGCACAGGAGGTTCGGAGTCCGGCAGAGAGTCCGACACCTCGGAGTCATGAGCTTTATGCGGGACAAGGTAAGTGTTCGGCTCCATCGCTGTAGAAGTTGCAGCTCCCGAGGCGGTGTCCAGCCATCCGTCCTCGATCTGAGCGATCGGCTCCGGACTATGGGTCGGAGCGGATTCGTGTGCGGCCTCCAAGGTGCTGTCCGGCGGCAGAGTTAGGTCGTGCCCATCGTGACAGCGCGGCACACTCGGCTGTGGCTCAGATCCATCGAAGATCAAGTCCCCTCGGATATCGGCCGTGAAGTTTAGGCTTCCAAACCCGACCTGACGGCCAGGGGTGTAGCTTTCAATCTGCTCCAGATGGCCAAGTGAGTTGGCCCGTAGTGCGAAGCCGCCGAATATGAAGATCTGTCCGGGGAGAAAAGTCTCGCCCAGGACTGCGTCGTTGTCGATTGAAGAGGCCATCAAGCCTATCGGTGACGACACAGAGGAACTATCAATGAAAGCACCAATGTCGGTGTCAAAACCGACGGATCTCGGGTAAGGGGTCCCGAACTGTGCGTCTAGGCGGATGGTAACAGGAGACAAGGGACACAACATTTTACCCAGGTTCGGGCCCTCTTGATGGAGGTAAAACCCTACGTCCTTCTTGATTGATATTAATATTGTGGATGTTTACAAGAGTGGATCTACCACGAAATCAAGGAGGCTAAACCCTAGAAGCTAGCCTATGGTATGATTGTAATGGTTGTTGTTGTTGTGTCCTACGGACTAGAGCCATCCGGTTTATATAGACACCGGAGAGGGCTAGGGTTACATAGAGTCGGTTACAATAGTAGGAGATCTACGAATCCGTATCGCCAAGCTTGCCTTCCACGCCAAGGAAAGTCCCATCCGGACAGGGGACGAAGTCTTCAATCTTGTATCTTCATAGTCTTGGAGTCCGGTCGATGATGATGATAGTCCGGCCGATGATAGTTCGGCCAATGATGGTAGTCCGGCTATCCGGACACCCCCTAATTCGGGACTCCCTCAGCTATAGCAGCAGCGCGTTTTGTAAAAACTGCTGTAGCTACCTTAGCTATAGCGAGTTTTACTAAACGCGCTACAGCTAAGTTTGACTTAACCAAAAACCGTTTCCCCCCGGCCACCACTTCTCCCCCAAATCCCTCGACCCACCCCGCCGCCGTCTCCCCCATTCGTCGTCGCCCCACTTCACCGTCGTCTCCTGCCGATGTCGACACCACCAGAGCCATGCACCGTCGACGCAACCGGAGCCGCCCCCAACGCCACGGAGCCGCGCAGCCTCATCAACACCACGGGAGCCGCCGTCGATGCCACCGGATCCTCCCTCGCCACAACTGCCTCCCTTGCCTTCACCGGAGACGCCCCTGCCTCCCTCTCCACCACCGGAGCCATCCTCTGTAAGCCCCCACCCCTCCTCTCTCTCTCATGCATAGGTTAGCTAGTTTAATTAGGTTAATTATCTAGGTTAGGGCAAAATTTTAGTTAGGGCTTTGACAGAGAGCTAGTCATGTTAACTAGTTTAATTAGGTTAATTATCTAGGTTAATTAGTGCAAAAATTTATTTAGGGCTTTGACAGAGAACTAGCTGCGTTAACTAGTTTAATTAGGTTAATTATCTAGGTAAACTAGATTAACTAACTAGGTTAAATAGGTAGGTTAATTAGGTTCGTTGGATTAACAAGCTAGGTTAAGTAGGTTGGCTAGGTTAGAGGAAAATTTTATTTTAGAGCATTAGGTTAGAAGGGTTAGAGAAATGGAGTTCCTTTGCAATTTAATTAGGTTCTGTCCTAGGCAGAGAAGGGTTAGAGATAATAATGTGTGTTTGTGTGAGAGAGAGGAATAGCTAGATCAACATAATTTGGGTTCTGTCCTCGGCAAAGAAGTGTTTAGTGAGGTCATTTTGCAAAGGTTTTTGATTTTTGAAAAGACCACTATTTTTCAAGGAAAAGAATTTAGGCAAATTTTATTTTAAAGATGATCCCTTCCTAGACTTTTATTGTTGATTAGATCTTTTCATTGAAGTGGTCATGTTATATCTTTTCCTTGAAGTTGTTCGATTGTGCCCAAGTGGCTTTGTTGTTTCCAGGGAATGATGCTGAGTGGCCTATGTTTTGCCGGAATGTTGATTCATTTCTGTTCCGGCAAATTTCAGGTTCTCGATTTGTCCACTTTTTAGCAAAGGTCATGCCAAAATTTTCCGTGAATTTCGGCATGACTTGTGCTACGAACTAGGACATATCGAGTGCCCGGGATTTGTCGCACCAGGAAGGGGTCAATGTTCCTGCAAAATAATAGGCCTTTTTTATGTCATTATTCATTTTATTAGGTCTAGAATTAATTGACTAGATTTAATCATAGGAAACATGGCTAGGAACGATGAAGGACAGGGTTCTGGTGATTGCGACGACGTCTACCGGGCGGCAGACGGATTTTTTAGCCGTGCCGACGATCAACCAATGTTGTTGCTGGGACCACCGGTGGCATCAAGGACTGAGACCGACACGCAGACCGGTGCTGAGACTGAGACGGGCGCTGAGACTCAGACCGGCATCGAGACCGGCGCTAAGACTGAGACAGGCGCTGCCTCGGGGAGCGGAGCCGGTGTAGAACCGAAAGCAAAGAGGTAACGGCTTCCTAACAAACTCAGGACTACTAGACTGGTGGTCACGGAGGTGGACGACGGAAATTTTGAGCCCAAGGCGCCCGAGGAAGCACCCTTGTGCTACGGCAATCAAATAGGCTGCATCATACGGACAAGCGCCACCATCAACGATGAGAAACTACAGAAGATAGAAAATATGAGGAGCTCCCTCCTAAAGAAGTTTCACCAGATATTATTGTTCCCGGGCCGGAATGAGAAGGATTATGAAGATCCAGATGAGGACCCGGCAATGAAGAAGATAAACAAACACGCCATGATCAAGTTTAGCGACGCGTTGGCCGCCTGGAAAAACCGAGTGAAAGCAAAGATCATCGACAAGGAACCCTACTCCGAGATTGTAAAGGATAATCCGACAATCACGGAAGAGCAGTTTCAAATATTCAAGGAGGCTTGCGAGGCCGAAGCTGCCAGAAAAAGTCTAAGTACATGAAGGGGCTTCAAGAGAGGAACATTGGGAGCCACCACCTCGAAAGCCGTGGTTACGGCGGAGATAAGTCCAAATGGGCCAAGGAGGACGCGGAAGTCGCGAGTCTGGTCATCCCAGACCCCTTGGCAGAATTCACCGTCCCGCAGGAGCATGACGTCCTCAGGGCCCGGCACCGTTGGGACCCAGTGAACAGGGTTTATGAGACAAAACCGGTCATTACGGAGTTCATGAGACTGCTGGTAATTTTAGTTTCTGACCAATTCGACTGCACACGTTAGTCATATTTGCAAACGATCCTTGTGCCTTTTGTGGAGAGAGCAGCACCGGATTGCGGCCGAAAGCGACTTGCCAT
Organism: Triticum aestivum; assembly: GCF_018294505.1. Lineage (NCBI taxonomy): Eukaryota > Viridiplantae > Streptophyta > Magnoliopsida > Poales > Poaceae > Triticum > Triticum aestivum. The sequence goes on from NC_057813.1 coordinate 45,107,142, forward strand.
CTGAGGCATTAGCGAGGCCCAAGTGGGACACTCCATTAAACCGGGCGTTGAACATATTGAAATAACAACCGGTGGATACTCGACCGTCGTATGGACGCGTGCACGGTGTCAGAGACGGCGCCACGTGGAAGAAGTACTACCATGAGACCACAGAGGAGAGAAAGGAAAGACGGAGGTTAACTGAAGAAAGCATCAACAAGAAGCTTGAGATTGTGGTTGAGAAGAAATCATCTCAGGCAGTCACAACAGCGGTAGCTGCCGCAAAACAGGTGGTTGCAGATTTGTCTACTTCCTTGGTTCCGGCCGTTTTCACTTGGACAAGGCAAAATCCAGAAAAAAATGCAGAGGACTTTCCCCTTGCTGATTTCTTGGGGAGTAGCTCGACTAGCGTTGCACCAGCACCTGCTCCCGCACCGGCTCCCGCACCTGCTCCCGCACCGGCTCCCGCACCGGACGTGCTCGGCGGTGCTTCGTCTTTGGCTGAGCTCGACGCCCTCACGGTATCTGTCACACCGACCCCCTTCAATATAAATGTATAATCTCCCGTTTTCGTTGCCTTTCGGATGTCTCATGTCGCAGACTTTTCTTTGTAGGCCGACGAAACCCCGTGCACCATATTGTACACCATCGGCAACCAGAAGGTGGACGTGGGGAAGGCGACGATAATGGAGCCGAAAGAACCATTGTTCCATAGTCGGCCGATCCCCCCGAACGTCTTCAAGGCTTCCGTGGCCAGTGTCAAACTGGGCCATGAGAATTTGCCTCCTCTAATACTAGTGGGGGATGACGACGAGACCACGCAGCGGCTTGGTGATTGTTGCAATGGGTGGGTCCTGTTGTGTCCAAAGAGTCTGCTTCGTTTGGAGGCGGCCGGGAGCACACCCACGAGCACGCAGCCTCAGCAAGGTATGAACATCAATAGCCCACCTACCCAATTAGCATCGGGTGTCGGGTTGGGTGATAGCGGACGGGGTAAGGAGGAGGCTCCTTTAGTCACTGATGACGTCGCCATGGATGAGGATGAGGATGACGATGGCGCTGAACAGTATGTATATACTGGCGCCTCCTCAGGGTTTGAGCGTCATGAGTCGGTGCCTGAATTGCCATCTCAATGTATTATGGACGACCTTCCGGTAGTAAAGAAGTCTAGGAAGAGAGCAAGGAAAGGCAAAAATGATGATTCTATGATCCAGCCGCCTCAGCAGCCTTGGCTTCAGGACCGTATAGATATCTCCGATGCGGATAAATGGCATATCCCCGTTCAACCAATCCTACCTGCAACAGCGCTACGGGCCAGATTCGGTGATCTAAGGAGACTTCATGACGATGTGCTGCAGGTAGAGAAAGGCCTCATCACCTCGAAAGATCCAGGATACCCACTCTATGTGGTTAATGTTCCGTGGCAAATGTCGTACGTCGACAGCTTCCCCGCGGATAAGTTCTTCCTCCAATTCGATTACATATTCGACATGTTTTACATGAAGAAGATGGATTTTACGTTTGTCCTCCTTTATGCCTTGCACATGAACTACATCATCGGGGTTGAGCAGATACCTCATATTTGTGTCGCTGACCCGTACTACATGCACGAGGGCTTCTTAGGAGTCTGCGCAAAGCACGGTGAATACGCGAGGGATTACATCGTCAGTTTCATGCTCGCCAATAAGGACAAGGAGGCGATTCTCGTGCCTTATCATCCCGTGTAAGTCATCCGCGCTGCTATCCTTCCTTTGATTTCAATCATTCATTTGCACGGTGGAGGCTAATTAATTTGATGTTTACTTATTTTGCGCAGCGGCGGGCGTGCCGTCCTCATCGTCCTCTACCCCCGATTCTCCCATGCTCTTTACTTGGACTCGTCAAAGAACATTCACAAAAAGGATTACACCCACGTCAAGGATGTTCTTGACAGTGCTATGTTTTACTACCAAGCAAGGGGTGGAGAGGTCAGGGACAAGAAGAGAAGAGGCGGCAGGGTCGCCTTCAGCCATAAGACTGACTTCTGCTGCATCCAGCAACCGAACGATTCTCTTAATGATCGATTCTATGTCCTACACCACATTCTGGAGTATAGACGGGATCACCAGAACCTTCGCATGTCACCTAGATCCGGCGATGCCCATATTCTGCAATGGGCAAAGGACATAGGAGATATCGAGGATCATTGACTTCAAGCTGAGTTCTATAACATCCAGCGCGAACTTGCCCAAATCATCATGAAGGAGGTCAGAAAAACAGGGATGTTCTTAGAGAAGGACAAATGTCGCGAGAAGACATCCCGACATGGATAGCCTCTCAGCGTCTCGGCATGAAGCCTTTCACTAAGCTCGAGGACTATCTCCCTGACATGGATGGATGGCACGACATGGTGGAGTGATTGTCGATATATGACAATGTGTCCGTTTAGTCCATACCTTCTGTATGACAAAACTTTGAGTTATGCATGGTGAAACTTTATTTGTGATGTAATTAAACCATCCTCCTCCTCGACTAGCAAAAATCACTCTAGTTAGGGCATTTTGGGTATGATGAACTTTGTTATTTATGCTTATGATATGTTGTTTCTATTTTTTACAAGTCTGTCTCTTTCTGTTGCTCAACTATATATGTTGCATATCATCGAATCATGTGATGATGTAGGTGCATAGATCATAGATGGCGAAGAAGTGCTACGCCGGGAGTATATATACGACGAGTGGCCGGAGTGTCAGGCCCAGGTGTACCTGTTTCCGGTTTCCGAGCGACAAGCAGTAGTTAGTTTAGGTTCACGCTAATGCGAGAGAGGGATACAAACTCATGTACTCAAAGTGATAGCTCTTCTCGCGTATATCATTGTTTAGATGGATGACGATGTATTTGCAAGTAATCGAGACTTGTATTGCTATTTTCGAGATGATGACGAGAGACCACTTTGTGTTGGATGATGATTATGATGATGACATGATTTGATGAGACTAATTGTATGTATATGCTTTGATTACATTTTTATGTGTATGATATGCTAAAGATTATTGTATAAAGCCTATTCAAATACAAAACAAATATGTAGGAAAAAACTAATAAAACTAGTAGTAGCGAGGGGGGAAATTTAGCAGTAGCGCCGCCTTACCAGTAGTGCTTCCCTGTAAACAGCGCTACAGATAATATCAGCAACGCCCTTTTCTAAAGAGCGCTACAGCTATTCATGTATAGCAGTAGCGTGGGACAACAAGTGCTACTGCTATACGTTAGCTGTAGTGCCTTATTAGTAGCGCCGGTTCCCGCGCTACTGAGAGGCCCAAAACCCGCGTTGCTGCTAGGCTTTTCCCTAGTAGTGTATAGTCCCCACTCAACAGTTCCCTGCATTGAATGTGCGTGTCCGACATGGACAGCCACAACAACTGCAGGGCCATCGACAAGTCAGCACATGATGCTCACTCCTATGGATGGCAGCCAGATAGGTTGTACCCTCATCTTACTTGTGTGCAACATTTATGGCTTTGTTATTCATCTAAGCATGGAAAATAGATCTTCACATTTCACTGTATATTCATGCTGATCTCTTACGGGTCTTGTTTAGGAGTTAACACTGTTCCATAGTTCAGCTAAGATACTTGGTCTTTAGGTAACGTTGTTCCATAGTTATCATCCATCAGCCAATGCTATCCCACAGGCGGGTGATTATAGTATTATACCACTTCTAGTATTACCTTGTTCTTTAATACTTTTGTGTGCCATCTAGTTAATCTCGAGTACAAACGATACATATTCTATAGCTTTCATCTGTGTTCTCCCTTTAGTTTATGAGACATGTTGATGCTAGTTAACCCAGTCCTACTATTTATGTCGTCTCCAACAGGCACTCATACATAAATCTAACTACTAGTTGTCTTCCATGCATGTTAGATATAAATGCACACAATGATATATCCACAAGAACCTCACGGAGCAATGTAAAGGCCAATAAACTTGATGTCAATGATACCCAATATGATGGAACATGTAAAGGCAGTTCTTTAGAAGACTTGCAGAAAGATGATGAATCCTCTTCACCCCACAAGGTCCTTGCTCTAACTTGGCCTGTGATATGGGTACAACATGCATATAATGTCCTCGAGTGTATCTACTTCGTTGCAATGCCATGTGCTTAGCATGCTGATCATGCATGTAAATATGTCATGCCTTCCTATTTTTTAGTACCTATTCCATTCATGATAACATGTTTTCAAATTCAAGTACTGTCATTCTACTCTATCGCAAGGCCATCTGCTTAATTTTTCAACATCATGCTTCTGAATATATTATGCATTGTTATTCATCAGTATGTACTTCATTTGTCTACCATACCATGTTTTTTTTACATTGAAGTGATGTTCTAGTGCTCTGTTACAATGCCATCTTAGTTTCCCAATCATACACGTGTATGTTACCTTAGTTATTTCTGTACGTGCCACTAGCATACAGTTTTACATTCAACTAGTGTTTTTTTGTTGTTATGTCCTGTCGTATCCCTAGGACTTACACCATACTCCCTCCGTCTGCATTACATGTTGCCGAAATGGATAAAAAGGATGTATCTAGACCTGAAATACGCCTAGACCCGTCCATTTTTTTTCTAGATGGAGGGAATACATGTCAATATGGCATGCCTTTCTATTCTTCAGTACCTATTCCATCTCTCTGTTGTTGCATGTTTTATAATTAAAGCACCATTCTTCCATACAAGGCATGCAAGGGGAAGACGACTATGTTAGAATCTGAAGGGTTACAAACAAGGCCTTTGCAAAAGATCCAAACGCCAGGAGATAATAAACCAACTCTAGTTTTTATAGATACTGCTCCAGCACAGAGAAACCCAACTCCTACTGATAATAAGCAGATTCCAGTGGCCAAAGAACTAGTCCGCTCCGGTCCAGCAAAATTATGTCAACTCCATTCTAAGAACCGTGTGCGTATCCTAGCATCATGAAATTTTATAGCATGCTGATCATATTTTCTACATGTTTCTTACCCATCTCTCTTTTAGAAAATAAGCTTAACATATAGAAGAATTTCTGCAATGGTATCATTTATGAGGAAAGATTCTTGCAGGAATTCTCTGTGCTCCAATGTAGATGTAAGTAACTGTTGTATATCACTATATTTTTAAGTCAGCATGTATTTTGTTAATCGGCGTGAATCCAACCTTTATCTGATCTAAATTTAGTTGTAGCAAAATGCATGATTAAAGGCAACAATGTTGATTTTTGTAAGGAAAACTGCCTGGTAGTTTTGCATCCTGAGCTGCATGAGTGTACTATCTCATATCAGTGGGTTTGAATACTTTGGTTCTGCAGTGGGTTTTTCAGTGTTTTTTTTACTATGTTGTCCTGTCGTGTCCCTAGCTCTTACATCATACTCCCTCCGTCCGGATTACATGTCACGAAAATTGATAAAACTGGATGTATCTAGAACTGAAATACGCCTAGACCCATCCATTTATTTCCGGATGGAGGGAATACATGTCACTATGTCATGCCATTCTATTCTTCAGTACCTATTCCATCTCTGTTGTAGCATGTTTCATAACTGAATAACCATTCTTCTATATAAGGCATGCAAGGGGAAAACGGCTATGTTAGAATCTGAAGGGTTACAAACCAGGTCTTTGCAAAAGATCCAAACGCCAAGAGATAATAAACCAACTCCATTTTTCATAGATACTGCTCCAGCACAGAGAAACCCAACTCCCACTGATAATAAGTAGATTCCAGTGGCCAAAGAACTAGTCCGCTCCAGTCCAGCAAAAGAATGTCAACTCCATTCTAAGAAGCGTGTGTGTATCCTCGCATCATGAAATTTTATAACATTCTGATCATATTTTCTACATGTTTCTTACCCATCTCTCTTTTAGAAAATAAGGTTAAACGATAGAAGACTTCCTCCATTAAGATCGTATTCGAGGAAAATATCTTGCGGGGATTCTCTGTGCTCCAATGCTGATGTAAGTACCTGTTGTATATCACTATATTTTTACATCAGCATGTATTTTGTTAATCTGCCTAAATCTAACCTTTATCTGATCTAAAATTAGTTGTAGCAAAATGTTAAAGGCGCCAATGTTGATTTTTGTAAGGAAAACTGCCTGGTAGTTTTGCATACTGAGCTGCATGAATGTACTATCTCATATCACACACATTACTGAATTGTAGTGCTTCTCTGGTTGCTCATTCATTCATTGTGTCAATCTTGCTTTCGTATTACCTTACCTGGCTGATGATAGTTGTGCCATATTGTGTTAATTTGGTGTAGGCTACTTTCCCAAACGTTCGTTGTGTCAATGTTGCTTTCCTATTATCTGACTTGGCTAATGATAGCAATGCTAGTGTGTTAATTTTGTGCAGGCTGCTGAAGATAAGAAGACAAACTCTAAAAACAGCAAGGCAACCCCATTATTTATTTCAAGTAAATCTAGGCCAGGTAATATGGCAATAACTCATGATTAATCTGTTTGGTTCTCGTCCTAATTTATGTTATGATGCAGTGGTCGAGACACTCTCCACTATCAGTAATACAAGCCTTCCAAAATCGCCATCTGAATCTGTTCAGTATCCTCTGTCTTGAATGCAACGGAATAAATGTATGTTTGTGAACCAATTAATGGCTGAAGCAATGATGGAAATGGTGGATGAATCAGAGGTGCAGAGTCGTGCGACACAACAACTGATCAATGTTTTCCAAGACAGTGTAGCAAAGCAGCAAGAACTTGCCCACATGCTTATGGGCGTCATCTGTGCTGAGGTTGCAGATTGTGACGTTGTAGATGGTCAGGTTCTGCTCATTTATTTGCACTGGCATCAATCTTTGATTGCCCAATGGATGTAATTTCCTGTAATATATGCTGGATGTGCAACGTTATACCCTGTATGCCATACCTTTGCTTGATCCGTTTTTGTCCTGTGCATAATTACTCGTCGTAATGGGCTCAAATTATCTAATTTGGCCTAAAGACATGTACGAACTTTAGTGGGACCATTAAGTTAATGGGACGTTACTAGGCCGAAAGTTAATGGTCGGCTCTCTTACCTCCCGGGTCGTTAATAGGCCGACATCGAAGTGGGCAACAGGTGGGCCCAACTTATTTCACGGGCCGTTAACAGGCCGTTACTAAGTTTGGACTACATATGGCCCAACTATACTGTAGGCCTTTAGCAGGCCGAAAGAGACAGCGGGCTTGTACTGGACCATGAAGAGCATGGGCCGCTAAGAGACCGAAAGCCAGGTCGTATTGTAAATGGCACAACTATGTTGTGGGCCTTTAGCAGGCCGAAAGAGAAACCGGGTTGGTATTGGACCATGAAGGGCATGGGCCATTAAAAGGCCAAAACTAAGGTCCGACTACAAATGGCCCAATTCATTTATGGTCCGTTAACAGGCCGAAAGGCACACAGGGCCGGGAATTGGCCCAACACTTAAATGGGTCGCTAAAAGGCCAAAACTCAGGTCCGAGTACAAATGGCCCAACTGATTTATGGGCCGTCAATAGGCTGAAAGTGACACCGGGCCGGAAATTGGCCCAACACTTAAATGGGCCGCTAAAAGGCCAAAACTCAGGTCTGACTACAAATGGCCCATCAGATTTATGGGCCGTCAACATGCTGAAAGACACACCGGGCCAGAAATTAGCCCAACATTTAAATGGGTCACTAAAAGGCCGAAAGATGTACATCCTGAAAATTGGCCCATCCATTGAATGGGCCGTTAACAGGCCGAAATCTCATCGGGCCGATATTGAGCCCAAATATATAGCGGGCTATTAACGGGCTCGAACTGACCATGGGCTGCAATGGTGTCAAATCTTTAACGGGCCGTTTACGGGCCGAATTGTCACATCTCGTATGGGTCGTGGGCTTAAATGGACCTGACACAAGTAGGCCTTATATGGGCCGGCCTACTAATTTTTACTGGGCCGACATTTTCACCGGAATGGACCACTGTTGGGCCGTCCCACGTGTCGACCTATCATAGGCGCCTCTTGTCCAATGAGTGGATGACATCTGTCCCAACGGTGAGGCAACACGTGTTTCCTACGGCCAATGATGATTTTGCATGTGGAAATCCCCATTGGTCCGGGCTGTTAACGGGTTATCGGATCCAAAACCGGACCCAATAGCTTAACGGCATTCACGTTACGATGGATGCCACGTGTCGATCACCCTTGACGAAAGAACTTCTGTGACGCGCGATTTATCGTCATGGAAGTGGACACTTCCATGATGATAATTTTGGTACTGTCATGGAACACTTCTACGACAGCACATGTATGACTATCTTGATTTTGTCATAAAATCGTCATGGATGTACATGCAAGACAAAAAACACGACCTACTGCGACAAACACGTATCATCACGGAAGTGTATATTTTTTGTAGTGACGCACGGCATTTCAGACTACACAGTGGAGAGTAACTTTAGAGCAAGTACTACAATTAGATGACATAAGCAGGCTATAAGGATTTAAATATAGTATTTGTGCTTAGTTGAAGGAGAGAGAAGAGGAGAGAAGAGAAGCGGGTTTTAAACTTGTAGCCGGTTGTAGCAGGAGCTCCAACATACTTTGTGAGACAAAAGGTGGGGCCATTATTAATGATATAGTATTATACTAAAGGGACTAACTATTGTACTAGCATGCTATTAGGTTGGTTCTAGATGATGTGTCAACTTCATATAGCCGGATGTTGGCTATACTATTAACCATGCTCTAAGTGTGGTGTGAGTGGGACTAAAGTTTAGTCCCATACTGCTAGGTGGGTGTGAGTTGCACCACTTTATAATGTGATCTATTCTAGCATTTTCATGAGCATGATAATAGGAAACCTACACGCGCGCTCTTCGGGAATGAGCCTGTCTAAGGACAAAAGCTGTCCACGTGGTCTATATTTTTGTTGGTCGAAAAATTTATTTTTAAGTCATTAATTAATAATTAACGGACGCCTTAATTACTCAACTTCTTTTTTTGAGACAAACCTTGGTGGGGCTATTATTGACTTAGACGTGCGGTATGGGCCAAGGAAAACGTTTAAAATCCACCGGATGATAATGAGGAAAGATAAGCCGCTTGTGTTGCTCGACACATGGCCTCTAGGCCCATCCACCGCTACCCCCAGCTCGCCTTATCTCTTCAACCCCCTCTCTCCTCCACACGCTCTCCCTCCTTCCTCTCTTATTCTCGTCCCCTTTCTCGTTCTAAGGCGAGGACTCCAACCGCAATGGTGACCACCATGCCACCGCTACTGCAATTCTGGAGAGAACGAACGCGGCCATGTCCGGCTACAACTGCCGCAACTGCTCCTATTTTTTTGCTGCACTATTGCTATGCAACAAGCAAGGGCGGCATAAGCGGGGCTGCTCGGTGCACTGCTGCGATGCCATCGCTGCTCGCGCTCATCACCAGTGCTACAACCCAGTACCAAGAGAGAGGCAAGAGGGGGTGCCACTCCCGCCTGTGTTGCAACGTAGCAGCTGGAGGCAGCCGCCAGTGCTACAACATAGCATGAAGAAGAAGGTTGGATGAGACCGCCGCTCGACATCAGCGCGGCAATGCAACAAGAAGAGGAGGCCGGAGGAGACCGCCGCTCGACGTCAACACTTCAATGCAGCAAGAAGAGGGAGGCCGGAGGTGGAGCCACACCCCGTCAGTGCTGCAACACAGCACGAAGGCACGGTTGCCTGTGGCCACCGCCGCTCGTCGTCGATGCTGCAACGCAGTAGACAAGGGATACAGAGGCGCGACGGTGCAGGGAGCCACCTAGTGCTATGATGCAACTTCAATGACTTGGTGCTCCTGCTGTTGTGATGCAGCACGCCGGACACTGCGAGCCAGCGTCACTGCAGGGAGCCACCTAGTGCTATGATGCAACTTCGATGACTTGGTGCTCCTGCTGTTGTGATGCAGCACGTCGGATGCTGTGAGCCGGTGTCGCTGTGATGGCTTCCTGGCGATACTGCATGCGGCTAAGAGTTAGGGGGCGATGCTTTTCCAGTGGGCAGTGGCGCATGCTGCGTCGATGCATCCAGGAGAACGAAAGGAGGATGCATTGATGCAGCCTGAGGTCGATAACCTGGGCGTTGGCGTTGACTAGATCGAACGACTGCGCGGGGAAGGATCTGATGGCTAACGAGCCGACTGATTTCTCTGGGAAATCAGCCGGTTGATTTGTAGCAGTGGCCTTGGGACACAGGCCTACTATTATACTTGGTATTACTCGCACGACCAACCTGACATGCTCTACCCTAGCCGCCGTTGTATCATATGGTTTCACACTGTTCCAAATCTTAGCGCTGCCACGCAATTCTTCTCCAGCCCTTCTTCCGGCGTGCACCGCGAGAAGGGAGAGCAGTCCTCCGAACCCCGCCTTTCGTGATCCTGTACGGGAGAGGTGCAATTAGGTTTTTGGGGAGCACACTCCTGTGACTGCTGCCAGCGACGGCTTCCTCAACGACAGCCTTCTTCCCCGACATCAGTAACCTCTTCATCAACGACATGAGTAACAACATCAACCACGGTGGTTCAGCTCTCGTTATACAGTATGTGATTCTGTCCTCCTTGTTTAGTCCGCATCATTACTTTGATCTTTCCAATTCTCGTCATGATCTATTTATTGTTGATTCGGATTAAACCTCATAGTAAATTGCTCATATATTCAACAATCCAATCCAAAAACCTTATTATAGGCAATTTACTTCGAGTGATTTTGTTGTGCTTTTGAAGCTGCCTACTTTTAAGGGGGTGCAATATAAAAGGTGGCGCACAAGAGTAGTGTATTGGTTTCAGATCATGTACTGCTATGACGCCACTAAGGGTAAGCCTGAGGGCAATCTTAATCCTACACAGCAGGAAGCTTTTGAGAACATGGATACCCTCTTCAAAGTCGCCCTGCTGAGTGTTCTTGACGATTCCATTGTAGATTCATATATGTCATTTGACAGCGGCAAGGACATGTCGGCTGCGCTCGAGGCCATGTTTGGGGCCTCGGGCGCTGGCAACGAGTTGTACGTCATGGAGAAATTATGTGACTACAAGATGACTGATGAGCGCTCTGTTGTTCAGCAAACTCATGAGATACAGTCACTCTCTAAGGAACTTGAGTACTTTAAGTGTGTGTTGTTGGACAAATTTGTTGCTGGGACCATCATTGCCAAGCTTCCACCTTCATGGAACGATTTTGCTACTTCTCTGAAAAACAAGATACATGAGTTTTCTGTTTTGGATCCCATTAGCACTCTTGATTTTGAAGAGAAGGCGAGAGCAAAAGACACACGTGCTCGGGTCACTGAGGGAGCTTCTAGTGCTCACATGGTACACGAGAAGAACTTCCAGCCAAACCAGCCCCAAAACAACAAGAACAAATCTCAGGGGGAAAGGCAAGTTTGATGCAAAGAACAAGCCTTCACATTCTACCAACTTCAAGAAGAATTCTCATAATGGGAAGGGATACAAACCTCAATTTTGGTAGCACCGTACAAAATTTATATGGCTGCATCTAGCTGTTGTCAGCTCATGGTGCTCCAGGTATTCCTACATTTGTAAATAGGTACAATGACCACCGCAAGATGAAATAAGCTTATTCGTACATTGACTTGCTAATTGTAGTGCGGAACGATCCTATCATGTGTGGAGGAGCAAACAAGTAGTGCAGCCAAAGGTGGAAATCAACCAAGGACTTATGAAATTATATATAATCTTCCTCGGGCAGGTCAGTATCCCCTTCGTCCAGATGATCGTGTTTTGTCATGTCGAGCTATTGATATGTGCTACTGTTTTGCAACACCGTTTAAGTATTGCTATTGTTTTCCTATCTTTTTAGAGTCGGGAAAATGAAGATGATTTCAGGGGAACTGCACAATATGGAGTCATGTTGGGTCATCTCTATTGTGTCATGTGTTTTCTGCAAATGTGTCAACATCAATTGCAAGATGAGGCAGCTAGCTAGCTATGGAGTTGCCAACATGCTCAAAGTGCTCACAACATTGAGAGGAAACAAGCATGCCCAGGAAATTAATGCATGCACAGGGAGGTCCTTTGCTCAGAGAAACATCGACCGATTTTCTTTATTTCCACACCTTCTCACAGCTTTGTATTGGTTATAGTATGGTGAATCATTGAGATGCATAAACATGCTGAACTTTTGTTCTTCTGAATGTTAGTATGCATACCGTATCTTCTGAAGCTTAGTTTAATGTGAGTGTCTGCATACAGTACCGCATCCTCTAATTTGGTGGATGCCAAGTTGAAAAAGGTTACCGATGAGTAGCCATAAGCTGGAGGCATCTTTTTTTTTCTTTTGAATGGGCAATAAGCTGGAGAGTGTCTCGGGCTGCCGCTAGCACAAGGCCCTCCAGTACCAGACACGAGCAGCCGACTGGGCCGATACAAAAGCCTATCCATCTTAAAGCCCATTTATTTTTGTTTTTTGCGAGGAGAAGTCCATATTTCTTGAAGAGGGGGCTATCCTAGAAAACCCCTCCTTCCTCCTCGCTTCCACTTATACTCCCTCCGTACGGGTTTATTAGGCCCATGAGCCAATTGCTAAGACGAAGAAGATGCACACAGAGAAAATAAATCTCCTTAATTTACTCCATAACCACCCTATTAAACAGGCCTAGTAAGAAACCAGGCGCATGTCGGTGTACTAGAATAGGGGTTCCCTAGTACCCCAAACTTGTGCACGGGAAGTTGCAACACCCCGCGGCAAGGCTTGCCGGGCGAACGCCAAGATCGTCCAAGGTTCCCTTGGAGCCATCCAAGAACAAAGTATTTAAGATAAGGAGACAAGGCCCCGGCAAGAGGAGCTTGCCGGGAAGGCCAACCAAGGCACTCCAAGGAACTTGCCGCGACGCGCCACGCGCTCCGGCAAGGCAACAAGGCCCCGACAAGAGGAGCTTGCCGGGAAGACTAAACAAGGTACCCCGAAGCCTGGTGAGCGACGAGCTTCTGGACCCGACAAGATAACAACAGTGGCAAGGCGCTTGCCGCAGCAGGCGGCCACTCTGTGCCCACGCTCCAGCGCATCCACCAACGTGTCGCTCTGGGGACCTCTCCAGGCGCGCGTGGCGGGAGGCTGTGCAGCCAGCGGTGCGCAGTGGCATGCGAAGCTGACAAGATCGCCATCGTGGCGAATGGTGGCGCCCCTAACGGTCCTTTTCTGCACTGTTTGGGCGACTCGGACAGGCATTTAATGCCCTTGTCCCCTGCCGTCATGGTTAGGTAGGGTGCACTTTATAAGTAACTGTATCAACTACCTTGCTTTTTACGTTTGTACCCTCCTCTGCGTTGCCACCTGTCGGTGACCCCTTTAGCGTATAAAAGGAGGCCCATGCGCAACGTAGGGGGGTTCGGAGAGGAAGAAAAGGCTCGACTCACTCCGAAGCTAGAAAAACTTTAGCTCTCACGAGAAAGAACACAAGATAATACAACCAGACAAGCAGCAGTAGGAGTGTTATCTC